>NC_056743.1:1281146158-1281243658 GCF_019279795.1 Protopterus annectens
GGAACATGTATAAATAGTAATCAAAAAGGAAGCTCATACGTAGAGCATTTGTATGACATTAACTGTACTTGTCACTTCTGTATATCATTTATGATGCATAATCTAAGAGTAGCAGTGTAGTATGTATATTACTCCCCTGAGCAAAGAGGTGAACATATAACATTAGTTTATATGCTGGGTAACAAATACACCTACAGTAAACCTGTTCTCTTCTCAATAAGTGATAACAAGAGCATGCCCATGAAGCCTGCCTAGTGACAGTGGAGTCAGGATTTAGGATGCATTTTAGAGCAATATATAATAATTATGGTAGAGCTGGTTGCTAGAGAAGGTGTGATGTAGCAAATGTAAGTCAGAAGAACCTTAGATCAACTATCTTAGAAGTAAAAAATATAGAAAGAACTGCTACAGAAAGGAGACCACCATTATGTGTAAAGAAGACTGAGGTAAGGAGAAAACTAAGGATGCAAGACAGTATAATGAGACGGTATGAATTAAGAGCTGCAATGAATTCTAGTAATAGCAAGAGAAGGGATGGCGGGTTAGAATATACAGACATGAAGTGAATGAGTACAGGAGAAGGACCAACGTGATGTCTAAGGCAAAGCCATATTTAAGGTGGGGTGAAGGCAGCAGCTACCTCAGATGCAAGAGGCATAATAGCTCTGTAGAACCCAACAAGTCAGTGGTGTTTGGGCATTTGAACATGAGAGCAGTGGTGGAGTCATTTAATCTTTAAATGATTTTCTTTGAACTGTAGCAAGGAACAAGCATAGCTCCTTGCTGCAGTCCAGAGTATGCCCCAGAGTATATCTGATTTTTTTGTTTTCCCTTAACTCTAGAGGAAGCATTTTCTTTTCAAAGGAAAGAAGGTATGTGATTGGAAAAGTAGAAGTAGGCATGCAACAGTTTAATTTGATCAAATAAACTTAACAGTTACAAGTCCAGTTACTGGTTAAGTAAGACCTGAAGGCCAGCAGGTTCATAGGGAATTTATTCCATTGTTTGGTTATGTACATTGTACACTAAATGCTGTTTGCTGGTAGACCATTTTACTTGAATTAATAAAGCAGCTGTGGAGTGAAGTGCTTGAGGGTCTATATCAGACAATATCTTCAAGGATGTTGAGTGGTGCAAAATGTTCTCCTGTTCTGTTATAGGCTAACTAAAGTTTATATGTCTAGTGGCTATAAGAAGCTTAATTACCAACTTTGAAACATACAGAAGGCTAGGCAGCTGGAAAACACTACTGTAGTATAGACTGTCATAGAGGTCTTTGCCTAGAAATGCATGCCAAGCCTCTGTTCTTTTGTATTTCACTTCTTGAGTTGCTGTGTGATCCATTGTGATAATAAACAAGTTAAAAACATGTGGATAGGAAGCCAGGATATACCCAAGCAATATGCATTTTCTTTGAGGGTGTTTAGGTACCGATCGAAGCCAAACAACTAGGTTTGAAGAGAGACAAAACTCTTACTGAAGCATTGAGTACATAGCTGACATAACAGAGGTAACACAAATCTGGATGAGTCATCAGTATATTGGGTTTGGCTAACAACATTGCAGTGTCTCTGTACATCATCCCTAGGGATGGAAAATAAAAGTGATCAAGCACAGAGAATGCTAGAACATCCAGACAGACTGGCAGATGGGGGGTGGTAGTATTAGCCCATCTTTCTGCCTGACATCTGTCTTTAAGGTAGCTGTAGCACCTGCAGATAGTACAATGACAGAGTCTGCTTAGAAGGGATTGATGGTTGATGGTATAAGGTTCCTTTGACAACTCAAAGCGTAAAGTATGTACAACATTTCCACAGGTATGCTTAGCATGTATGTATGGGAAATGTCAAAGAGAGCCGTGCTGAAAACTGAGTAGTAAGCTATGAGTGTTGATGTAAAGATAAACCTGTGAGCGGTAGTTTTTCCAGTATTTTAGAAAGGGGCCATAGGACAAAAGACTAGTATCTACTGACTGTAGCTGGAGTCACCTTTGTGTAAAGAGACTACTATCAGTAATGTCAGAGATTGGAAACATTTGTCTAGTATACTGTGGTTTATCAGAACAGTGTGATGAGGAAAGAAATAGATGGAGCAGTCATCTGGGATGTCAGGAAATCAGTAGTTAACACAGTTTAAGCTTTGGAATTTTTTTAATAATGCTAACTTGGACATTTGAGGGTTTGGGGATTACAAGCTGGGCTGCAGAGGATAATAACTGTGGTGTGGTGTTAAGTATCTTATCAAATGCCACTGAATTATTGAACTGCATCTGAAGAACTTAGAAGAGGGAAGAGACTGAGATTTTCTGAGATTTTTTTTTTATCTGCCATGGTGTAATACATGCTGTACCCACCAAGAATTGCTTTGGATGTTTGTTTTGTCACTTTGATGTGCAGTGAAATATTATTGTCTCTTCTTCTGTTTAATAGCATACTCGGCATGATTGCTAGACACACTAAAAAACTTAAAAAGAAGCAGCATTTCTGTTTTTGTAGTATTGCTGGTACATTTTATCTCTCTGGGACATCTAAGGACCTGAATTTGACATTATACTGTCTTACAAAGACCAGGTTGTTGAGGCAGACTGAAAAGGTAAACCGAAGCGTTCAACTACAAAGGTCAAAGGCTGGTCACACTGGGGAGTTCTGTTCAGGCTACGAAGTCTAAAGTTGAATGTATTTGCATCAAACCTCCTGAATTTTCTGGTGAAGGAGTAGTGTGTTTTTTTTATCTTTCTTGATGTTTTCTCCATGATGAGTAGCAAATGTGGACTGGTGTTTGCTCTCAGCATTCATCATAATGCCAGGAGATGCAATATTACCAGGAACAGATATAAAAATCATACGTATGCTTTCTATTCTGGCGGTTTTAACTTTTCTGGTAGGCAGCATTATTAGCTCTGACAATACTAAACAACTGTGTGGTGATATGTGACCATACATCTGTGGAATGCCTGCAGTCAATGATGAAAGCTTCCATGACTACAAGTTAAGTATTAATGCAGGTGAACGCCACTGCAATGATTCTTTCAGCATTATCATTATGGAGTCTGATGAAACATAAAGACAAGCTAGATTAATTTTTGCATTTTTATACACAGAGATTGTCCAGACTCCCTATGTGTTGGAAGCGGGAGCTGTCAAGAGAAGGTTACACTGCAAGAGTCTTTGTGAATAATGGCCACTCCATTTGCCTTTTAGTGTTGCTTGTCTTGTGTAAATATTTTGAGTTCCAGTAACAAAATTTCACTGGCAGCAATGGCAGATGTTACTCAAACTGTTTTAATAGTCACCATATCAGAGTTTCAGTGGGAGATCAAGTCTTGCAGCAGTGGCAAATTGTTATAGTACTGTGTGCATTAAAATGTGTCACTTTTATACTGTGGAGCATGTTTTGGCAGCAAGCCGGTGGATCTGAGAGTGTGAATATCTGTGGTAATGGACCCATGTTAATTTGTGCATCCCTAACCTTAGTTTAGAATTGTGGGGGATTATGTGCAAGGTATGCAGGTAGTGTGAGAAGCATATGTGGTTGAAATACTACTAGTGTAATGATAGGCGTCAGAGGTGGTCTTTCTATGGTATGTATGTATTGAGTGGGCAGAGATAGAGAAGGTATTATAATTTAGTCTGAAGTAAGTTAGCAATAAGGTTAGAAGTGTAAATAGTAGTAATAGTAATAGTAATAGCAGCAGAAGTAGTAGTAGGGGAAATAGTAGTAGTGGTGGTGACAATAGTAGTAGTAGCAGCGGTAGTAGTATTAGTAGGGGCAGTAGTAGTGGTGGTGCAGCAGCAGCATTCATAGTAGTAGTAGTAAGGGCAGTAGTAGTAATAGTAATAGTAGTAGTAGGAGCATTAGTAGTAATAGTAATAGCAGTAGTGTTAATAGTAATAGTAGTAAGGGCAATATTAGTAGTAATAGTAGTAGTAAGGGAAGTAGTAGTAATGGTAATAGTGGTAGTAGCAGTAATTGTAAGGGCAGTAGTAGTAATAATAGCAGTAGTAGTGGTAATAGTAATAGCAACAGTAGTAGTATGGGCAGTAGTAGCAGAGGAAGGAGCAGCAGTAGTAGTAGTAGAAAGGGCAGTAGTAGTAATAGTAGTAGGGGCAGTAGTAGTGGTGGTAGCAGTAGGAGCAGCAGTAGTAGTAATAGTAGTAGTACCTGTAGAAGGGAAAGTAGAAGTAGTACTAATAGTAACAGCAGTAGTAGCAGTGGTAGTAGTAGTGGTGGTGGTGGCAGCAGTAATAGTAGTAGTAGAAGCAGTAGTAATAGTAGTAGTTGCAGCAGTAGTGGTGGTGGTGGTGGTTGCAATAGCAGTAGTAGTAGTATTAGTAATGGTAGTAGCAGTAGTAGCAGCAGTAGTAGTAGAAGGGGCAATATTAGTACTGCTGGTGGAGTAGTAGTAGCAGTAGTAGTAGTGACTATAGTAGTAATAGTGATAGTAGTAGTAACAGCAGTAGTAATAGTGGTGGTGACGCTAGTAGTAGCAGCTGTAGTAGAAGGGGCAGTAGTAGTGGTGGTGATGGCAGTAGCAACAGCAGTAATAGTAAGTGCAGTAGTAGTAATAGTAGTAGTAGCAGTTGTACTACTAGTAGGGATGGTGATAGTAGTAGTAGCAGCAGTAACAATGGTGGTGGTTGCAGTAGCAGTAGTAGTAGCCATCTGTTTTGGTAACAACAAGATGAGTGCCTCACAGTGGATGAGGTAGTACTGACAAGGGGATGATTGGGTAATAATAGCAATCATTTTAATCTAGGATGGCTAAAGTTAAACTCTGAACATGTGGTTAGCAGAAGTGATGTAGATAGGTTTCACTACAAAGGTAAAGTAGCCCTTGGGTGAAAAAGGATGGCCCCATTAAGGTGCATTCAGTCTCAACAGGAAGCTATTTCCACAACAAACAACGTGTGAGGAATTCTGCCTGAAAGTAGAACTGATTGTTTACTTAGCATTTTTGCTGAGAATGAAAGTACAGTGTATCTGGAGTGAACATTTTCTTTAAACAGTGGACACAACTTAGATTCCTGCAGAAATGAAAATGGAAGGAAAGCCTATGAATTTTGAGGTTAATACTGAAAGCAATGTGACAGCATTGAATGAACTCAGAAATAAGTAACAGTTTTGCTGTAATCTGTTCTTATACTGGAAGCATATATTGGATAACACAGTCAGTTTCATAGCACAGAACAATAAAGCCATATAACTCAGATGGTCTGGGATCAAATATCTGTTGGGGTGCTAGAGAAGCCAACTGCTGAGGGAGAGAAATGAAGGAGCAGTGCTCACTCACTCCTTTCTGTATGAGATATGAGGGATGTGTACTCAGTGGTAATCTCCTTGGGGACTTGAGTACATAATGAAAGTCTATGCTTCCAAGAAGGCAAGGTTGTCTAAAGGCTCATATCATTCATAAAACTGAAAGCTCCTTGCTGCACTCATTGCACACCCACACCTTTTGCACTATTGGGCATTCTTGTGGAAATGCTGCCTGGATGATGGCCTAACTATGATTGTACTTTTATTTGGGAATGTCATAGCTGGAAATGTACAGATGGTTGGCAGGGAGTGGAGAAGAAACAACAAAGAAACAACTAATAAGGATGAAATATAAAAATAAATTTTCCTTGGGTAGTAGGTACTTATAAGGAGCAAACTAAAGCATTCTATGTGACAATAGTTAAATCCACTGCCTAAACTTTCCAAGTTGGCAGACTTTAAAGATTCCTTGCAGACTGCACTGTCAGAGATACTGGATGATCAAACTGGTGTAGCTAAGGAGATGATCTTTTTGAGCTATGATACAGAATTGAAATTGTCTAGACATAGTAAAGCCTTGCTGAGTCTAATTATGGTGGCTGCCAAAAAAGCAGTTACCAGAGAATGGAAATCAAAGTCTAAACCAACTTTACTAGAAGTAGTGAATATAGTAACAGAGATAAAACAACTTCAATTGGGATCTTTAGAAAAATACTCAGCTACATAGGAAAAAATGGGAATTGTGGAAATGTTATATGCAGAAGAGGAACAAGGTTTAAAAGAATGCAAGCATACCTCTCAACCTCTTAGAGCAGGAAATCTGGACAAAGCCGTAGATAAAAGTAGGACAAAGGCCCAAACACTGGGCCAGTTTTTAAATGTTGCTCTTGCAGGCTTAGAAAGTTGATAGAATGACACATTTTTCATTAGCAGTAATTTTCTTTAGGGTATGAAGTCTGAAACGCAAATATCTGTCATTATTTTCTAACTTCAGTCTTTAATGATTTGCCACTAATTTGCCAGAAAACCACAATTTTATGAAAAATGTACCTAAAATATAAGGCAAAAATCTGGACCTTCTGCGAAAATCTGTACAGTTGAGAGGTGTGAAGGCAGGATTTGAATGAGCTATATAATACTTAATTGACAATGACTGATTTGAATGAGCTATGTAATACTTAATTGACACTGACTGGATATATTATTAAGTGATGTACAATATTTGCAACTACAATTGTCTCAACAGGGTCTGTGATGTATAATGTTTGCAACTAAAATTCTGTTTATTTGGTTTGTTTTTGATTTATACAAATGTAAGATTGCCTATCTCATATGTGATAATTTAATAAAGATGTTTTTTGTTTAAAAAAAAAGCCAATGGCCCAAACATTCTGGGAAAAATCTGGGTGAACACAATTAGTTTAAGACTGAGAGAAAGAGAGAAATAAAAGTTTTCCCCTATCCTTGTTTGAGTTACAATGCCAAGAGTTTCAATTTAACATTGTTTCAATTCCAAAACACACACACACACACACACACACACACACACACACACACACACACACACAAAATCTTTTTTTGCAGGGGACTACACCCCCAATTTGAGAATTTGGCAATCCACACAACAGTGGAGAAAAGAGAAGCAACACTGAAAGTGCTGACAAGTAACTGCAGTGCGTGTCACCATGTTCAAAACTCAATCAAAAGTAATTTGAAAGAAAATACCAATGAAATGGGAGTAGGATGAAATAAAATAGATGCATGTTGAACGCTAAGCTGTGTGAAAAGGTGATTATTGAACATGAAACTCTAAAACAGAAAGGGTAGTTTTTAAACAAGGAACATCTTTATTAAATTATCACTCATGACATAGGAAATCGTACATTTATATAATGAAAACAAACCACATTGGCATATTTTAGTTGAAAACATTCTACATTTATAATCTGTTCAGTCATTGTTAGTACATTACATAGCTCATTCAAATCCTGCCTTCTTTTAAACCTCATTCCTTCTCTAAAATATTATTCTGCATGTATAGTCCCATAATTCCCATTTTTGTCTATGTAATTTGCTCCTACCCTTTTCCAAAGATCCCATTTCCAGTTGTTTATCTCTGTTACCATATTTATTACTTCTAGTACAGCTGCTTAAGACTTTGATTTCCATTTTCTAGTAATTGCTCTTTTGGCAGCCACCATAATTAGACTTAGTAGCAATTCTGATTCTGTATCATAGTACAAAAACATAATTTCCTTAGTTATACCAATTTACTTATCCACTACTTCTGACAGAGTAGTCTAAAGAGAATTTTTTAAGCCTGCCAATTTACTACAACCCCTAAAATGTCTTCCCAATTATCTCTTTCTTCCCTATCGCATCTCCCAACATTTTCTATCTACCTGAGGAGCAAAAATCCTAAATCTTCTAGACTTTCTTGCATATTTGGGGACATGCATACCCCCCCCATTGTTTCTTTGTCAATTGCTTATCCAGTCTCTCTTCCTAATCTTTTCTAACCTCCTCCAATTGATTCTTATAGTTATCATGCAATATTTGGTACTTTTCCGTTATCGGGGCAACACTTTAAATGTGGTTGCTGAGCTCCGAATCCAGTGTCTTGTCATGTCTTTTTGGTCTTAATATAACCAGATGTGTGTAAAATATTTTATTGGATAATATTTTAAAAAGGGCATGTAATTTCTAAATTTTACACACACCTGATTAACAGACATGACAAGACACTGGATTCTAGCTCAACGATCGCGTTTAAAGTGTTTCCGTCTTGCGTATCTAGTGGAAAAATCAAATATAAAAAATGCAACTGAATCCCGACTACACAGGTATGTCATTTTTTGTAAAACCCCTAATTAAATATTTTTGTCCAAGTTATCAGTGTGCTACAAAGAGGCCGGAACAGCAACATATGCATACAATTAACACCTCCATGTCAGGCCTCTCTCACTCCCCTCCCCATTCATCTCCCTGTCTTTTGAAAATACTGAAAAATTGACTGAGTGAAATGGATGAGGTAGTACAGGATGCATCTATTCTCTGCCTTTTTGATGTAGATGGAACACTTACACCACCAAAACAGGTATGTCATTTTTCTACAGAGCTGCTCACTGCTAAATCATAGCACTTGGTGGTGCAATTACACGTAAGGCAACCCAGACCATCGTGACTTAGGAGGAATTTGACTGCAGAAGTATAACTGTTTCTTTCAATACTGTGTAGAGTTAAAACATTCATAAAATGTTTTCTTAGCATTTCAAACTTCTTTTTGGAAAAAATAAGGCTTTAAAAGAAGTACATAAGGAACTGACAACTGGCCATTTCCAACACAAGGAGGAAGTAAACAGTGTATGACCTTTTTGATCTTTTCTGTTGCTGCGGGTTTCACCTGCAGTAACTGTAAAAATGTAAAAGTCAAATGAAGTGTCATACTTTTTTACATGTTTTCCTCGTTGGAAATTTTTATAAAACAGCAATCTATTTTCGTTTTTTTTCTGTTAGCCGGGCAACACTTTAAACATGGTTGCTGAGCTCCAATTCTAGTGTTTTGCCATGAATTTTGCTCTTAACCAACCAGCTGTGTGTAAAATAATTACATGGATAATATTTAAAAAAAAAGAGATGTAACTTCGACTTTTCACACACTCATGGTTATATTAAGACCAAAAAGACATGAAAAGCCACTAGATTCGGAGCTAAGAAACTGCATTTAAAGTGCTGCCCTGATATCAGAAAAGTACCCAATATTTTATATGCTGTACTAATTATTCCTTTTTTAACAGCAACTTCTGTTCTAGATTCTACTAAAAACTCTATCTCATGCTGGTTTTTCACTTGGGATCCTCATATTTATTTTTCTTTTCCTATACTTTAATATCAATCCTTGATAGGAAAGGCAATCTCTAGCCTGCACATCTAGTATTTGCACTCCAGCAGATGTTAAAACCAAGTGGTACATTTTCTTTGAAGTAAAGATTTAGATTGAAGAATTTGTAGTTAGTTTCCATCCCAAACTATTTTTGAACCCTCTTCAATTTCCCTTTCTCTTTTTTTACTGTGGTCAGGCATTTATTAACATGTAAGATAATGACTTATTTAAGCACACTTCTTTAATCTGCTACTGTTACTTTTGAGCCTGGATCACTTATTAAAGCTGCTGAATCATTTACTGTATTTTGGACTTTAATTCCAAATTGTTAGAACACAGACATGAATTATGAAACACATAGTATGATTTTAAACCATATAGTTACCAGTCTGTTGTCTGCAGTGGTATGGCAAGCTGTTCTAGTAATAATAATAATAATAATAATAATAATAATGATAATCATCATCATCATCATTCATCATTTATAAACCAGGTAGAGCAAGCCCATTGGACACACAGTCCCTTTTCAGGTGTGACCCAGGAGGAATGTTTGGTTAAGTGACTTGTTCATGGGGTCACACCTTATTTACTGTTCAACTGCTCCTGATTACAAAGGGGAACAAGAACTTCTTCTTGTGATAAGAAAGGAGTTGTACAATCAAAAGGGGAACCTTACAGTAACTAAAATTAACTCTATCTAAAAAGAAAATTTGAAACCTTTTTAAGTGCTTTATCTGTTCCTGATTACAGAGAGAGACAGTGATCTTAATATGCTAAAGAGGAGTTTTGCATTTTTACATTTAAACTGTAAAGGCTTCTAGGGGCACCTTGCAGTTAGTGCAAGTTCGACTCTCTAAAGGAAAGACATTCCCTGGGATTCTTAAAGTATCCCACTGTTTGCACAAAGAGCTGCAGCCAAAAGGGCTTATTTCTGCAGTTGTGGAAAATGCAATTCAGAGGCACATTGGCCTCAGTGAGAAAGGCCCCCAATATTGGCTAATTTACATGTCTTTGAATCACGTGGTTTTACTGATAGCTCAATCAGCACTTTCCTGCGGTAATCGCCTCTGGTTCCCCATGCAATACCTTACTGCAGGGAACCCACATGCATTCTGTCATACATATGTGCACACATATACACACACACACACACACACACTGACATGCCTCATATATGTCCCCGAGTTATTTATTTATTTAGTTATGTACTGTTTGTTTTCTGGGATGGTCATCCTGGACCATGTAAGATCCCTTTTCAGTGTAGGTGAATGGAAAAAAGCTCCTAAAAAGTTAAAGAACAACATTCAGTAAAAATGTTGAGGTACAAGAAACTATTGATATGATAGTTGTAGCAGTTTTTTTATATAAATAAATCATAACAAGTAAAACTAACATTAAAATATGTATTAGGAGAGAAAGATATTAGCATTATAGTAGCAGATAATTAACTGACTATGGTAGAACTTCATGAAAAAGGAGTTATAGTGAGAAGGAGAGAAGACTAGTAAGGGAAAGAAAGAACGGAAATAGTTTAGTGAACATCAGCATAAAGACTGTTTTGGATATTTTTAGTGACAACATAAAGTTGGTGTGAAAAGAAGGTACAGCAGGATAAAAGAAATTGGATGTAGAGGAATTACAGCAGCAGGAATTGAAAGGTATTCTTAGTCTGGAAAGCAGTCACAGGAACAGAGTTAGGGATTAAAAAAAAAATCCAGGCAAAAAGCCCTTCATATATCCTAGTTATTATTCTCCCACACCTCAAAACTCACAGATGATTAGAATCATTCAGTAGTGCCATACATTAGAATGTCATTGTTACTGCTCACAAAATAGCACACTTGCCTTTGGTACAGAAGACTATGGGTTCTATTCCCACACCAGATAAATATGTTGAACTTTGGATGAAACATTAAACTGAGGTCCCATCTGCATGTATTGGTGGTAGCTCAGGTGGATGTAAAGGATCCCATGGCACCTATAAAAAAGAGTAGGGGCCTTTATCTATATACAGAAATAATTCTTATTTACAAAATATTTACATATTTACATATGTACAAATATATAACTATACAAATCTGCTTACACATATTCATAATTTTCTTTATAATCATACTAAATGTTCATCCCTATTAAACCCCCACTCATTTTTCCATAACCACCATCTGATTTTACTTAATATTGTTGCTAAAATCCATTTACTATTAAACATATTTGCATTTATTTTTTCATTCCACATAACCTATATAACATAAAATATCTTTGTATCTATTCTTTTAACATATTAATTATTTCTGTCTTTACAATATCCATGTTTAATCATATCCATGTTTATTTTATCCACTTCTTTTATATCTTCAAAAATCTTCTTTACATAGTTTTCCCCATAATCTTTTTACTCTTTTACATTTCAAAAACACATGTTCCATAGTTTCTTCTTCTTGACTATGTAAACATATTCTCTTACTTTTCTTTCTATATGGAATATTTCCTTTTACTGGCAATTTATCTACTACCAGTCTCCACAAAAAATCTTTACATTCTACTTTCTGATTACACCATTTGCTTCTTATTTTTATAGCTTTAAATGTTTCATCTGTTAGATTTTCCTCTGGTTTTACATAGTAATGTTATACCATTACATTCGTATAACATACTTTCCTATCTTTTTCTATATCATTAGTTTTTATTTTCCACAAAAATATTTTTCTTGGTAACATTTTATTTCTTCATTTATATAATCTTGTTTCTTGGTTACTCTTTTTTTACCTACCTCAAACTTTATCATACTTATATTTATATAGTTTTACTACTAATCTTTCATGTCTTTCATTTATCCACTTTAACACTTTGTACAAATTTAATGAAGCATCATATACTAATGGATTAATTAACCCTAAACCTCCTTTTTTCTTAATGTACAAAACTCCTCTTTTTACTGGGTTTAATCTAGAACCCCATATAAATGAAAAAAAAAATATCTGCAATAATTCATTTTCAAATACTGTCAGTGACATAAATATACTTCAAAGTGAAAGAAAAATTGAAATGGATAGCACCAATGATGTAAAACTAGTCAAAATTCATCAGAAAATAATCAAAATCCATTGCAACTCATTTAAATATACAATCAATTAACACATTCCAAATAACATAATTACACAATTAATTAATAATCAACTTTGTTAAAAACTACTCACTAAAATCCACTAAAACAATAATTAATTATTAAATAAATGAAGTATATTCTGTTCTTTATTTATACCTAACTTTCTATATTTTAAAAAACATTTCACATTTATTGCTTCATTTAACCCAGGAAATTTATCTGAGTTTAACCTGACCTGCCATAATGTTTCCCTTTGTTCCAAAAAATTCTTAAAATCACCAGCTCTACAGTCAGGTTCACATATTTCCAGCACTGAAAATACAAATTTTTTAAAAAAATAAAATAAATATACTTGCTAAGTATGCTATTTTTCCCTCCGGTACAGAATTATTAAAGAAGCCTTTTTTTTCTGAATGATAATTTATATCTTCTTCAGAAAAGACAGATTTGTTTTATTTCATCTATCATTTTTCCCACTGAATTCTACTTGTATCTTTATTCCCAAACTGTATACCTTTACTCTTCTCTTTATTTAAAACCATCCCTATCATCTTGAAATGATCATTTGTGCAAATTATTATTTTATCCAAATTTTGATTCTTGTAATTATTATAATGCCATCTGCATATGTTAACCAAACTGGAATTATTAACGCTTTAGATGTAATATAACCCACCTTCTACATTTTGTAGTTTATTTCACATACTTACACATTCATAACTAAAGCAAAGAGTATACAGCTCATTGAACATCCCTCTCTTACACTACTCTTCATATGTACCTCTTGGCTTAACCAGCCATTTACAAGTATTTTTATTTTATTATTACTGTACACTGATGTACATAATTTCCTAACTTTCTCACTTATATTATATTCTTTCATTATTGCCCATAAGGTTTCATGTCCAGTTGTGTCAAATGCCTTATTAAGGCCTCCTATCATGATTTTTGCTTCTTCTTTTATGTTTATAATATCATCCACAATTTCTCTATCATTAATAATTCTTGACAACCCTTTCCTGTTATACTATATATGCTATCTTCCATAAAATTTTCCATTTTAGTTTCAAATCTCTTTTGTATTATTTTCATAAAGATCTTATAATCACTATTATTCAATACTAATGGTCTCCAGGTTTTTAATAGTCTTCTATCTGCATTCTTCCATATGAATTTAAGTATTCCACTACATACTTCTTTATACATAAAACCTTCATTTAACCATTCATTAAAATATTTAAAAAAAACATTTTTTTTGCCAACCCTTAAATTTTATACATTTCATATCTTATTCCACCAGGGCCTGCAACCGAATCTGTATTTGTTTGTCCTAATAAATTATCTAGGTCATTAAAATAAATCTCCTTTTCCAACTCTTTATTTTCTTTTTTGTTAACTTTTTACTTTCCATGTATCTTTCATTATTTTCTTCTTTCTTTAAACACTTCTTGTACACACTGTATTACACTATTCATAATATGTTCCTGAGTTCTTTCTATTACCCCTTTTGAATTTTCTTTTATTTATCTCATTACACTACCATCTTCCTTTACTAATCTGATTAAGGAACTCAGTACTTCTCTTTTTTCCCTTGTAAAAATATATTTGCTTATATAACAATTCTTGTATTTTTTCTTGATTTCTTTCATATAATTCTTTTCTTTGTCAAAGAACTTTCAATTATTATGTTCTAAATCTTCCAATGCATTGTTATATGTTCTATTATATTTTTCTTTGTCTACTTTTCTCATATCATATTGCCACCGTAAAAGACATTTTTATATGATCTTTACATAACTGTATTACTAATCACTTTCCTTCTTCATCCCATACTTTCTCATAATCCTTTATATTCCTTTGCCTATTTTTTTACATTTTTCTTGTTTTCCTTTATCTCTAGCCATATTGCAAGATGATCAGAAAATCCTGTTTCAACTACCTCCCCTTCTCCTATAACTAAACCTTCTGTTATTATAATCTTGTTCAGTTCTATTTTGTAAGTCTATAATTTTTTTTCCAGAGTCTTATCCTATCACATCTTATAACTTTTAACATTTTTCTTATATCATTTCATTTCTTTTGCCTTCACATTTTCTTATATCATTTCATTTCTTTTTACACTTGCCTCTTAAATCACAATTAAAATCTCCTGTTCTTATAATATTTATATTTATCACTACATAGTCTAAAATATGATGAAACGAGCTTTTCCTTTCTTTACAATTAGTACATGCATATATTTTTGTTGTTTTATTTTTTTAGTGTAAGCATATAATATAATTCTGTATACTTGTTCTTTCCATTTTAAATCTACAATGGCTAGTCTTTCCATTTTTTCTAAAGTTACATCTAATATCTTTACTGTAATTAAACAGAATACAGCTATTCCAGAACATCTCTCATTTCCCAAGTTCTAGATTATCTTTCCTCCCCATAGTTTTTGTTTGTAATCTTTCTTCGTTTAAAAATCTTCTGTCTTCTAATATAATTACATCTACATTCCATGTATTATACCACTCCAAAATTCCTATTCTCCTTACTATAGTTTTAATACTATTCACATTTAGAGAAAATACTCTAAAATTTTTATTTTCCCTTTTCCTTAGATTTGTGGTTTCACAAGATCATAGCACTAGACTAGCTTTCTTAATAGGCCACTCTAAGCCTAAATAATTTCCTTACCAAAGGTGAGAAACACTGCACCCTGTGTATGGCACCTTAACCATTATATCAAGCCCCAGTCTTTAGCTGTATGTGTTCTTTTTCATCCATTCCTTTCTTTTTTCTTGTGTGCTTTTCCCTTTAAATTTTCTTTTTTCTGTCTTTGTCTCTTTTACCTGTAGAATTCTTTGTTCCTTTTTACTACCTGCCAGTTATTTATGTCTTCTTTGTCGCTTATTTCAGAACCTTTTTCTATGTCCTCTTTATTATTTTTTCTCATCTAATTTTTCGTCTATTTCTACTACTTCTAAAATATATTCTCTTTGTTCATTTTCTACCCTTTATTTTTCTTTTTCCTTACTGTTATTTTCATTTTTTGCAATCTATCTGTAAATGTTCAATTTTGTTACAGCTATATAACATTTCAATTCTCTTTTTTGTCCCATTTCCCCACAAATATAGCATTTTTTGTGTCATGGTTACTTATCAAAAGTCCATCTTTTCCACAAAGAAAACAAAAAACACATTTTAGGTTGTCCCCAGTAACCAGTATTTGACAATAGTCCTATTCTCCATCCACGTTTATCATGCTTAGTATATATATATATATATATATATATATATATATATATATATATATATATATAGGGTCTATATTAGATCACCGAGCGCTTAAAAAAGTGAACAGTGATTAATCGAACCTATGTAAGAGAAAGCTTACAATTCTGAACTGTCAGAACAATGATTTTTTTTCCTAGGTAAAAAAAAAAAAAAAAAACATACGTTAAACATTACATTAAGTTGGGGGGTTTCCCAAGGAAAGAATTCACTTAAAAGCTGCTTCAATATTTTGCCATTTCAGGCTTTTGAGTTTGACAAAGATGCATTCACAAGAATGCGTCTTCAGTCTTCTAATAGGGAACCATACATATATATATATATATATATATATATATATATATATATATATATATATAATGTTTTTCTCTTTCTCTTTTTCACACAATATTACAATTCCAGCCACCAATCCATAAATCCCTTTTGTCATAAACCTTTGCAGTCTCCAGTACTTCTTTACATAAAGCTTTCAAATGTCCTTTCAAAGTGTCTCTTTCTACCTCTGTTTGAAATTTACATGAATCTTTTTTTTTTGTTTCTCCGTGAAATACCTTTATCACATAAAGATTCCATGGGTTACAGTCTTTCTTTTTTTCATATTCTCCAAGAAAATTTTCCATTGAAAAACAGTCTCAAATATAATGTTACAAGATGTCTCTTTGTTAATAAGAATAAATTATCTTACCTCATATACTTTTACATGGAAAGAAGCTATTAAATTGTCCCACGTCATACCTGTCCATTTCTTTGTATTGTTTACTTTGAGTCCTTAACACATACTTCCTTTTTTTCCTTCTGTCTCCTTTTCTGCTACTTCACTTTTGCCTTCTTTTACTTTCTCTGCATACATTTTATTTTGAGTCTTATCACTATACTTCAGGATTGTCTCTGCATCATCCTTTTGTATTTTCTCCATAATGTCCCCTTAGGAAATATTTCCTTTCTTGTCTGTCTCACTCTGTACCACCATTTCTTTAAGTAAATTATCCTTCAACCCTACTGACTGGAGGGTTGCAATTATACAGCCATCATTTGCTGACTTATCTCTACAAAACAGTTCTTTGTAACATTTCCTCAGACTCCTGCACACATTCTCTGGTCTTGATATTTGCTTTCTCCTTCAATTCTTTCACCATTCCATCATTTCCTTCTCTCTCTCCATCTGACTCCCTGTTTCTCTGGGCCACCTCTGTGTCTGGAATGGATACATGATGTGCTCCTTCAAATTGGGTCCTACTCACAACAATAACGAGTAGGGGTCCTTTATTAAAATTCACAAAATACAATATATGCATTCTATATACAAATTACACAGCTTATTTACAATTATTTAAAATAATGTACAAGTAATTTACACACTTTCAGAATTTTTAGACTTTCAACACCCCCACTCCTTTTTCCACAACCAAAATCTTATTTTCTTCAAAATTTCTGACAATACCCATTTCACATTATATTTTGTCTAATTCATTCTTTCATTCCAGATAATCCACATTATACAAAACAATTTTCATCAAATCTATGTAATTTTGTTTCATATTTTCATAGTATCCATATTTTATCATGTCCATATTTATACGTTTAACATTTTCAATCCTTTTAAACATCCACAATTAATATATTCTTTTACATTTCAGAAAAACATGTTCAGTGGTCTCTAATTTCCCACATATATGCAGATTATATATTTTATTATTTTATATGGCATACTTGCTTTTACTGGAAGCCTATTTATAGACAACCTCCACAAAAAATGTGTACATTCCACATATTTTTCACATTTTTTCATTCTTGCCTTTACAGCTTTTGCTTTTTTTATCTCTTAAGTGATTCAAAGGGTAAATATAATAAAATGTTCACATTATATTTTCATACCATATTTTCCTATCCTTTTCTATGTTTCTTAAATCAATCTTCCATAGTAATAGTTTATCTTGATGTAGTTTCATTTCCATACAAGTGATTCCTTTGCTTCTTTTTAAACATGTAAGCTTTTCCCATATTGACTTATATTTTTCCTCTATAATCCTTATTAACAATTTTCCTTTTTACTGTATTCCTGTTAATATTTTCTATAAATGTAATGAGGCTATACAGTATATACAATTGGGTTTACTAAACCAAAATCTTGTTTCTTCTTGGTAACATAAATAATTCCCCTTTTAATAGAGTTCAGTTTAGATCCCCATATAAATGTAAATAACACATTCAATAATTCTTTTTCAAATTCCTGTGGCATCATAAATACTCTTGTAAGATGTGCCAACTTACCTACTGTTATTAAATTAATTAAACATGCTTTTTTCCTGTTTGTAAGTTTAAATGTTCTCCAGAATATACAAGTTCTCCTTATTTTAAATATCATATCCTTCCATTGAGTCACTCTCTGTTGCTCAGTACCAAACCTTATTCTCAGAATTTCTATTTCTTCTTTATTAAACTGGATACCTCTTATTTTTCCAGAGAACCCAAGTCCTTTACTCTTTTCCTCACTAATATGTAAACCTAACACCTTTAGTTTTTTGTTAAGTGTCTTAATAGCTATAATCATCCAATCTTTATTTTTAACAACTAGTACTAGATCATCTGCATAAGAGAAAATCACTGGAATCTGAATTCCATCTGGTGTACAATATTTGACTTCCTCCAATGCCAAATTTATCTTGGTAACTACTGCATTCATAATTAATGCAAATAAAACATTACTTGCTGGACATCTTTGATTAATACCACTTTTTATTTTCATTGTCTCACTTAACCAACCATTAACCACTAGTCTCACTTTATTTTTGTTATATACAAATTTCAAAATATTGATTATTTTATTATTTATATTATATTCTTACAAAATTTCACATGATGTTTAATGCTGAATCTTGTCAAATGCTCTACTTAAATCTCCTACTAGTATTTTCAATTCTGTTTTCCTATTTATTAACATTAAACGTTCTTGACTTGCTTTTTCTTTTATTCCAAAAATTGTTTCAGTCAATAACTTGTTAGCCTTATTTAGTATTATTTGTTCTACTATTCTCATAGAAATCTTATAATCAACATTGTTTAATACTAGTGGTCTCCTTTTTTTGATGTCCATTCTTTCTCCCTTATTCCAAATAAATTTCATTGCACTCATATTTATATTTTCATCATTTATACCTTTTACAAACCATTCATTCAACACCTCTAAAAATATTTTTTCCATTTTTGCATTTCCATATACATTAGATATTCAAGTCAATTTAAACCTGTGGCTGCTTCTACATTTACTGTTTTCAACACATTTTTAAATTCTATCATTGCAATCATTTCTTCCATTCTGTTATTGTCTTCCTCAGTTAAATTTTAAGTTCTATTTTTTCTTATAGTGTCACATATGGAAAAAGTTTTCAAAATATGTCTTTTTACTGCTGCATTCTCGCTTTTTGTGCATTCACTATGAATCCTTCCTCATTCCTTAACTCTCTTAGTATTCTTATTTTTTCATTAACCATTTTACTTAGATATGATGCTACTTCTTCTTTTCTTCCCTGTAAAAATATATTTTTTAATTTTATGTTGGTTCATTTCATATACCATTCTCTCTTTTTCTAGAAACTCTTCTTTATTGTCTACTATGTTTTTAAAGACCTGGTTACTTTGTTGTGTCTCTCGGGTTTTCCTGGTTAGGGGTCGCCACAGCAGAACTCCGGCCCGCTAATGATTGGCAGTAGATTTTTATGTGCTGAGTTGCTGGACCTGATGCACAACCTTCAACGAAGGTATGCCCATTCACGCATGTCTCCACAAAGAAGCCGCTCTAGCTGAGAATCAAATAGGACAACATCTTACTGTGACGTGACACCGCTACTGCAGCACCACCACCGCAGTCTTAATTTCCTTATATTTGCAACTCTCTTGTATTCTTTTTGCCCTTTGCTATTCCAGTACTTTGTTTTCTATATTTGTCTTTTAAGCTAATCCACCAACTTGTCCAATCTTTATAAAATCCTCTCATGCTTATATGATCCAACCATAGTTGGAGTATTAATTCCTTTACATACTCATTTAGCTCTCATTCATTAATTCTTTTTGTCCTTCTACCTATCTTTATATAGCCTATTCTTTCTTGAATCTCTATCCAGATTGCTGCATGGTGTGAAAAACCCATAATTTTAACTCCGTGATGTAATATACTTAAACTCTCTGATAGTATAAAATAATCAACTTCAGTTTGCAGATGGCTCCTTTTGTATGTCCAGTGTTTGTTTTTCTATAAGTACATTTTGCCACTTATGATCATATCTAAAATAACTTTTACATCTACTCCTTCTTTTCTCCTGTCTTAAATCACAATTGAAGTCTCCCACTACTATCACTTGCATATTTACACTCACATGATCAACTGTTTTCCTAAGCATAATCTGGTTTTGTACAATGTATGCATACAGTGTAATCACCCTCTATATTTGGTTCTTCCATCTTATGTCTAATATTACTATTATTCCTAATACCACTAGTGTGCAATCCAGAATTTCTATACTTTCTTTACATAAAATTGCAATGCCTGAGCATTTTTTGTTCTAAGTTCCAAATAACTTTACCTTCCCATAACCCATTAACTTGTATTCTTTCTTTTTCTGTTGTTATTCTTATGTCTATTAATACTATAATGTCCATAGCTAACATTCTACACCATTCCAACATGCTTAGCCTTCGTTGAACATTCTTTATACTATTCACATTAATAGCTAGGATTCTTACCCTGTGGAAAAGTTTTTGTTACTTTTATCCTTTTCCTTTTTTGTTTCCTGATATGCTTATATTTTTTTAATTTGTGTTTTCTATCTTTCACTCTTTTCCCAATAAAATTTCTTTTACTTTTAACTCTTATCCATTTATCATCCTCTTCATCATTTGAATTAGTTACTTCTTTCTCTATTTCTCTTTCTTTTCCATTTGTTTCCCTCATACATTCATTCACTTCCATTCTTATATCTTTTTCATTCATTTTTCCTTTTTGTGTTTCTTCTGTATTATCAACTAAAACAATATCCCTATATTGAACTGAATTTGTTTCCTCTGTAAAATTTTCTGTAGCATTACAGTCCATCTATAAATGTCCTGTTTTTTCACACTTTATACAGTTATGCTCAAAATTTTTTTTTGCTTCATGACCAACTTTACCACAAATCAAACATTTATTAAATGATCATCTTTACCACACAAGAAACATGTCTTTGGCTATCCCCAGTACCTAACCAATCCCTTATTCCTCTCCACATTAATTATACTTGGCAAATGTATTATTTTGTCATTTTGCATTTTCAATATAACACCACATTCCATCCCCAGTTCATAAACATCTATTATCATAGATCTTCATAATGTCCATTACATCTCTACGCACAGTTTTAAATAGTCTTTTAAATCATCTCTTTCTACTTCACTTTGAAATTGTATAAATACTTTTTTTTTTAGCTTCTCTGTTAAATGCCTGCACAACATATGAGTTACAGGGGTTTTCATTCTTTCTCTTTTCATATTGTTCTAAAAACCTTTCCACAAACTACGACTTCCACAAAAAAAAAAAAAAAAAATGTCTTTGTTAATATAAATAAATGCTCTTATGTCTCTGGGCTTAATACCCAGTGGTGAAATTATGCTGTCCCATATTTCATACCTGTCCAGTTCCTTTTCTGTTTTGCTACTTATCCTCACCCAATGCTTTCTTCTTACTTTTGCTTTCTTCTCTTCTCTTCTCTTCTTTTGCCTTCTCTCACTGTTAGTATGTATGATTTGTTTTCTTCCTTCATTTCCTGTGCTTCTTTTCCTTGAATTCTGTCTATTATTTCTCCCCACAATGCTGCTTTCTTCCTCTCCAATTTGCTTTGTTCAATTAATTATTTCAAAGAATCATCCTGCAACACTCCCCACCTGACTGGAGGGTTGTAACAACACAATCAGGTGTTGGAAAAACTGTTGCAAACAAATTTCACTGAAAATAACTTCTCTGAATCTACTATATCTACTTAAACTCTCCCCCTTTTGCCTTTTACTTGACTTTCCTCCACATTTTTCCTGCCTTCTCCATTCTCCTCATTCCACATAACTTCCAATTCATTCTCTGCCATATTAAGTTTTTTTAGCTGTTTGATTAACAGCTTATTTCTCATCCAAAACAGAAAAAACACCTTCTTCCTCCTCCATGTTTGGTTTTAGACTTCCTGCTTCTCCGAGCTGCCTCCACACCCATACCAGGAGACAGGAAGAGTAACAGCAAATTGATTCCCCATACACAAAGAGTATTTTTTTTTCATTTGTAGACACACACACACACACACACACACACACACACACACACACACACACACACACACACACACACACACACACACATATATTTACATATTTACAATATTTAGAAATGTTAACATCATTCAATATATTGATATTTCCATTTTAAGTATCCCCCCACCCTTTTACCCACAACCAAAACCATATTTTTTTCAATATTTTTGTCAGTGACCATTTTCCATTGTATTTGGTTTAATTAAGTCTTTCATTCCATATATTCCATGTTACATATAATATGATTCTATTCATTTTCTTAGCTTCATTTTGGGATCTTGCCCCATAAAACCCATGCTCTATCCTGTCCATGTTTAACATTTTTAACATTTCAAAATGTAATTAACTTTTAATCAAATCATGTTTATATGCTTTTTTAAACATTTTTTAATTCTCTCACATTAAAAAAAACATGTTCTGTAGTTTCCAGTTGTTTACATTTATTACATATTCTATCCTGTTTTCTCTTGTATGGCATATCTACCCCCACTGGCAATTTTTTCCTTGTAGACAACCTCCACAAAAATCATTGCATTCCATAATTCTTTTATAATTTCTGTATCTCGTCATTACTGCTTTCTTCTTATCTATCTCTAACTCTTTCCGTGGACCCACCAAATAAAAGGATATCATATGTCAACATACCATTCTTTTCTGTTCTTTTCTATCACATTCTTTTTTTAATTTCCACAATACAATTTACAGTAATTTTTTTTCATTAATAACACTTTTACTTATTTTTTTCATTTCCATTTCTTCCCAAATTTCTCTATATTTACAATACTTCATTGTTTCTGTCAAATCATTATTATTTTTCATTATTCATTTTACTACTTTATACATACTTAAAGAGGCAGAATTTGGTTTATTAGCCCCAATCCCCTCTTGTTCATCTTTCATATACAAAATTCCCCTCTTAAGCAGGTTCAGTCCTGACCACCAAATAAATGAAAAAAATTGTCTACATAATTTATTTTTCATATTTCATTGGCATCATATAAACATTTGCAATATAAGCTATTTTACTTATTATTATGGTGTTTATTAAATGTGCTTTCCTTTTGTACAAAAACCTATATGTCTTCCAGAATGTGATCATGTCTTTGATTCCTTTAATAACATTATCCCATTGTGTATGTCTGTATTTTGTCCATCCAAATACTATTCCTAAAATATCTATACACTTTTCATTATATTCCACACCTCCTATAATACCTTCATACACAAATCCTTTGCTTTTCTCTTTATTTATGCTTAAACCAATTTTCTTCACCAGTGTTTTTTATTATTTTTTCCATCCATACTTTTTTTTGCTATTACCACAATATCATCAGTGTAAGTATACATTATTGGTAACTGTATGTCCTCCATTATTCTATATCCTTCCTTACTTGACATTTTATTAATTTCCATTACTACTTTATTCATGATTATGGCAAAGATCGTACTACTTGCAGGACATCCTTGTTTTATACCATACTCTATTTTCAAAACTTCCCTAATTCAACCATTTACATTCATTTTCACATAATTCTTTTCATATACTGATTTAATTACTTATGTTGTATGCTTGTAAAATTCCCCATAATACTTTATACTGAATATTATCATATACCTTACTGACATCAACTATCATGATTTTTGTTTCCACTTTTTTATTAATAATATCATCAATTACTTCCCTTATTATCCACAATAGATCCTGACTCCCCTTTCCTCTTCTCGCAAACAAATTCTGATCATATAATTTTTCTATTTTACACTGTAGACTTTTAGTTACTATTCTCATGAAAATTTTATAATCTGTGTTATTCAGCATAATTGTTCTCCATTTTTTTTTATTTCATCTTTGTCCACTTTCTTTAATACAAGATTTTATCACACCTGTGCAAATTTCTTTATACTTAATTCCTCTTTCTAGCCACTCATTCATTACTTATATAAACACCATTTTTTACCAGTCATACATTTCTTTATACATACTATACTCAATACTGTCCAAACATGCAGCTGAATTAATGTTAATATTTTTCAAGATCTCATTCAACTCATTTATATTTACTTTTCTCTCCAAATATTCATTATCCTCCTTATTTATTTTTTCATCATAATAAATTTCTTCTTTGTTAACTTTTTTTTACTTTATACATCTAATATATATTCTTTAATTATTTAATATATTTCTCCTTGTTTTTAACTTGTTTCCCTTCTTTATAGTTTAATTCTCTTATTATCTTTCCTTCTTTTACTATCTTACATAAGTATGGTGCTACTTCTTTTTTTTCTTTGTAAGCAATATTTTTGCTTATATAACATTTTATTAACCATATCCTCATTTCTTCTATATAATTCATTTTCTTTTTCATAAAACTATTTTCCTTTTCTAGCAAGTCTTTAAATATTTTGAGTTAATATTTTGTATTCCATGTTTTTTTCCCTTTTCTTTTCTAAACATTCTAAAAATACTTTTTTGTATTTCTTTTTGAATTGAATCTACCATATTGTCCAGTTTTTGTAAAAATCTCTCATACTGATATATTGTTGCCATAATTCTGTAATTTCATTTCTTTCTCCTAAATCTAACTCTTTTTCATTTATCATTTTATGCCTTTTCCTATTTTAATATATTCCTTATTTTCATGAATTCTTATCCAAATTGCCACATAATCAGAGAACTCATTATATTTAGTTCCTTTTTGTGAATTTTTTAGGTCTTCTGATATCAAAAAATAATCAATTTCTGTCTTATTTTCATTTCTTTTGTAAGTCCAGTGTTTATTTTCCCATATTTTTAATTTTCAATGTTTCATAATTTTAGTAACCATTTTAATATCACAACTATTGTTTTTATTTCTTAAATTACAATTGATGTCACCTGTTATTATTATATCCATGTTAACACAGACATAATTAGGTATACTTTTAAACATTGTTGCTCTTTTTGTCACATATGCATATAAAGCTATTATTCTATATACATCATTTGTCCATCTCATATCTATTACTGTTATTCGGCCCAGATCTACTATTGTAATATCTAATATTTTTATATTTTCTTGACATAGTATACATATACCTGAACATGTTTCTTTGCCTGTATTCCAGTAACAGTACCAAAAGTTTTTATGCTTGTACCCTTTCTTTTTCTGTTAGCATTCTAATGTCTTTTAACATTATTACTTGAGCATCTACTGCACTACACCATTGTAAAATACTAATTATTCTCTTAATATTCTTCATACTGTTCATGTTCAAAGCTAATATTTTCAGCTTTATAGAACAGTTATTAGAATAAACTTTTTATCCCTTGCCTTTGTTATTCTCTCTTACTGTTATATTTTTAAATTTTCTTTTTCTTTCCCCTAGCTCTCTTTCTTATTGAAATTTTCTGGTCTTTTACTATATGCCACTCTGACTCTTCTTCACTTGTTTCATCTGTATATCTTTCTTTTTGTCTTTACCTTTAAATTTAAATACAGTTTTGTTTTTCTTGTTGTGTTTTGTGTTCTTATATAGCATTATTTTCTAACTCTTTTTCTATGTATAATTTCATTTTCATTTACATTTCCATTTTCTTGTACTTCTAGCTCACATTCTAACTATGAATGTCCTATATTACACATTTCTTACATTTCACTTCACATTTCTTTGCATTATGACCTGTCTGACCACATACATAACATCTTTTTGTGTCACATTCATTAATTAAATCATCACTTTTTCCACAAAAATAACAAGTCTTTGGTTGTCCTCTGTACCTCACAAAACCTCTATGACCATGCATATTAATAATACTAGTTATATATATCACATTGTCATTTTCCTTTTCCACATTCCCAACCCCCAGTCCATAATCATCTTTCATCATAGATGTTAGTAGTCTCCACCACTTTTTTACATATTGTCAGAAGATATTATCTCAGTTCTTTTGCTCCCACTTCAGTTCTAAACTGAATTGAGATTTTTTTTTTGTTTGCCTGAAAAAGGCTTGCACAACATATTCTGACAATGGAAAGTCTGCTTTCTTTTTTTCATAGGCCACCAAAACATTTTCCATAGCCTGGCCAGTTTCAAAAAACAAGTCTCAAAAAGTTTATTTGTTAATTAAAATGAAATCTCTTACCTCTTCAGCTTTTACTCCCACAGGTGCAATAACATTGTCCCATACCTCATATCTGTCCAGGCCTTTTTCTTTTTTACTGCTCACCTGAACAACATATTTTTTTTACTTTTTACTTCCTTCATCTCTGTCTTTTCTTTAGCTCCTTCTTCTACCGTTTGAGCATATGACTTTTTTCTAGAACCTTCACTGGCTCTTTTTCCTTCTGTTTTTCTCCCTGTTCTACTTTTTCCATAATGTTAATCCAGGATATAGCAGTTCAAATTTTTGGCTCACTCTGGTCAACTAGCTCCTCCAAATAGTCATCCCGCAACCCTCCCAAATGGAGGGTTGAAATAACACATTTTTCTGCCATTTCAAACACGTTTTTCTGGAAATTTTCTTCTGAATCCATCTCCACCATTACATTTAGCTCCATCTCTTTCCCGATCTCCTCACCATCAGCAGACAACATGTTCTGTTCTCCCGCATCACCTGAAAACATTTCTGGTAGTGATCCTACCATTTGTTTTAATTTTCAACACATTTTACTTCCAAATTGTCTTGGCTCTCAGCAGCCATGTTTCTCCCTGATCCTCCTGGACAGGAAACAGGAAGTCAGGATGTGTAACACCCAATATCTTCCCCTACTGAAAAGAGTAGGGGAAGTTCCCAGATGCCCTGGCCAAACTTCCTCTGAAAAGAAGCCTCTAACTCTGTGGGACTAACCCAGTCAATGGAGGATAAATAAGTAATTAAACTGCATTGTGATGGCAGACCTGTTGCTCTGTTAAATTTTAGGTGACTCAAAGTAATATTTAAAAAGTCTCCCTGGTGTTGTCTCCTGTTCTTCCTGGCTTTGTCCAGATATCTTCAGCATGGCTGTTTAGAGGTAAGGTGCCCCCACCCGCCATCCTTTACAGATATTCATGATTTTTCCCCTGCTCCATTCCTTGTAACTTATGGATTATTACATCAGTGAATAATGCCAGGCATTAAGAGTTTCATACTTTTTATCATTCAGAAAATACAGAACACTGCAAGCCCTTCTCTGTTAGTGTAAATGACTAAAGTTCTGGATTGTTAATGAGCTGTTTTCTGTGTCAAATAGTTCTCCCTGTTTTAATTTAACTATTTTTCAATGATGTAAGGTATATATATATATATATATATATATATATATATATATATATATAAAGAGTATGTTTGATGTCTAGTGGTAATGCATAGAACCAAGCCTCTGCTGTCAAATTGTTTTGCGTGCCGAAGATATAGGGTTTAAAGTATCTTCCCTGATCTTTCATTAACTTTTTAAATGACATAATGTAATATTTGGAATATTCCCAGTATCTAGTGGTAGCACAGAGGACTAAAGCTCTGCATTATTAACAAGCCGATTCATATGTTGAGGGTGCAAATCAAAGCTTTTTCCATGTTCTTCTCTTGGCTTAAGGGAATCATTTAAATCCCTGGTTCCTTTACCATATATACCTTTTGTGCTCTGAAACTATTTTAATATTAACTTTTTCAGTGACTTTTGGGTAATATTTAAAGAATATCTCTAGTATATAGTGTCTGCATCCCACCCATACATTTTTTATAATACAAAACTGTTGTTCTATTAACTTTTTAAGTGAGTTAAGAGGATCTATGATGTCTAGTGTTCCCTCTCTCAATATTACAATATTTGCTTGTTAATCTAAGGTAGTTTAGAAGTATGATAGCTCCCTCCACTCACATATTCACACACACACACACACACACACACACACACACACACACACACACACACACACACACACACACACACACACCCAGCCCTAGCTATCCCCTAACTAAACCTCCTACTGTGACCACCCAGGCACAAACACACACACACACACACACACACACACACACACACACACACATACACACACACACACGCACACGCACGCACACACACACACACACACACACACACACACACACACACACACACACACACTCCTACCCTAGCTATTCCCTAACTAACCCCCCCTACTGTGACCACCTAGGCAGACAATTAAGTATGTACTCAGACATGATCCTACCCATTGAAAGTAATGGGTGAATGCAAATGTTTAGCTGATTTAATTAACTCAGCTGTCTGAGCGTACTTATGCACATATGCAGCAGAGCGATTTCCTGAATCACTCAGGTAAGTATATGCCTTACTTCCTCATTTCCCTGGGAACTATACATGACTAATTAGCACAGGCCACTCCCCCAGAATACACCATTAGCTTATAGCTCAGCCAAGGAGATGGCCTACCATGGTGATCATACAGACTGTGCAGGATTACCAAGGTGGGCTTGTTTCTGAATCAGAAAGGGCTACAGCGAATGTCAGCAGCTCATGTTAGGGCTTACTGCTGGCAGAGGCCTTTCCTGGGCTCCTGCTGTTCTTGAGTGCAAAGAGGAATAGACCTTCTTGGTGTGATGGAGTGAAGGTTTTTTTTACATATGTAAAGGACCCCTTGCAGTTACTGAAAGTATGACTGTATGTAAATAGCTGTTTGAAACCATTCTGAAGACCTACTGGAAATTACATTATTGGTTCTTCTATGTTACCTAATTGATGTTAATTCATTCCTAATTCTGCAGGCTTGATATAGTAAGTGAGCTACTTTATTAGGTAATATAATTTGAGAATAAAATATGTCATACACAGCAGCATTGTAGAGATTTAAGCAATACAGTTCAATGATGCAAAATGGTAAACCATACCACTCAGTTTCTCAGCATTAAAAGTCATAGCACTGACATTCAAAAATTAAAGCAGGGGGTTAAAAAGAGTAGCAGTTCTTTTTTTCAAATAAAAGATGTAGAAATACTAGAGCCTACATAGTGACAGGGAATATTTGTTTAGGCGTACTTTATTTAATAAAGTATACACCCAGAAACGGGCTTGAATTTATGAAGAAAACCAATAAACCTATGAGGAAGAAGATGGCTAAAATCATACTACTATGCCTCAGTCATAGCAGTTGAGAGGGATATGGTAAGCTACTTTTCCTGGCCTTTAACTAGTTCATTTATACAATTCATTCATTCTGTTCATTTTTACTATGCTGCTTTTGCTATAAGCACCTTTAAGCATTCAGCTCAACCTTGTTTTGACATGCTGTTCCTTTGCTTTTTGATTACTTTCTGGATTTCTCAAGTTTGCCTGAATATGCAGATACCCCCCCCTAAAAAAAATCAAGAGTGGTGTAATGGTACATGTGACATAATGTTTGATTAAACAGAACAGTAAAATTACCTCTTTCCATCTGAAAATACTGCTGTGATGTTTGAACTGCACTGTTCAGCAGTGTGCGAAACTGGCATCCTTTATAAGGGAAGTTTCTGGTAAAACATGTAGTTTTCAGGTCTGTGTTTAATCTGTGGTTTCCCTCATGCAGGCCTCTTTTTTATGTCAGCATTTTTCTTTTAAATGACATAGGGAGTGAACATCTGGATCAAATAAATGAAATGGATTGTTGCCAAATGTTGAAAAATTTGGTTTGGTCTGTCACTTCCTCACAGCTCAGTCTGCATTTCTGTTTTAAGACAACTTTTTGCTGTAAGGGACAGAGGACCACATTTAAAGTGCTGTTGCATGCAGTCTGAACTGCTGTGCTACATTAGTAGTCCTGTATGTGCAGGTATTTCCAACACAGAGAGCAGTCACTAACACCAGTACTTCTCTGTCTTAGGTCTGCAGCTGTAGCTCAGTGATTGTAAACATGATGACGCCATTAATTCTAAGGCTTTCCAGCAAAAATGGTTTAGCAAAATGTGTGTTTGTGAGAGGTTTGCCAGTATCTCAGCATGTAATGTGTTCAGATCTGCATGTACAAATTAACCATTGAACGTGGAAAGACTTATGTTTGAGAAATGTATTGGCACATCATTAGCACCTCATTAAAAACTGTTCTTAGAAATGAAAAAGAACTTTGGTGGTATTAGTGACATGATTCGGTCTGATGCATGCTGTCACTGAGGTTGAGATATTTCTGAAATATAGGTCATATGTAAGCAATAAAACATTCTCGGGTTTATGCTAAACTGATCACTGCACATCCAACATGTTGTGAGACATGAGGAGGTATGCAGTAATATATGTTCAGTCCCCAACCCAGCACATGTCACTGAACTTGTGAATTGGCATTTTTTATGCAGTCATGCTGCTGGCAGTCTTATTTTTAGGTGTGCATTGAAAATATTTAATATATAACTATTAGCCAATCAGACTGTGGTTTTATGAAACAGTTTTTTAAGCACATTATTAATAAACTATTATAGCTATCTCAATGTGTTTCTTGCTATATTTGTTTTTCTTAATATGTTAAATGTTGTGTGTGTGTGTGTGTGTGTGTGTGTGTGTGTGTGTGTGTGTGTGTGTGTATATGAGTGATATACCTTTACGGTTGTTGCAGCTGGGACAGGAGATGTCTTTTGTAATTGATATGATATAAAGTATATCTCCAGTTATATTCTATTAAACCCTTAAAGGATGCCAGGCATATGTTAGAGATGTGAGAGCTTATGCATTCATGTTGTCTGATATATTCCTTCAAGTTTCCATGTGCAGGTTGTTTGACCACCTGTGACCATCTATTTAATATAAGTTAAAGTTAATCTGTAATCAGTAAAAGCTGTAGTATATGGCATTGCATTCCTTAAAGACCATAATATGCAGTGATCAGACACCCCCCTGTACTATGCCCTTCTGGTACTTTCAGAGCTGGTATTAGCCACGTTAAGGGCTGTGCTATAACAGTAAATGAAATCTAGAAGCATAATAGTTTCTTTGGCAAGAACTATTTTTCTTCGTTTAACAAACAATGTGAAAGTAAGAAAAAATGTTTTCAGTTAAGATAGAAGAGCTTTCAGGTTTTTTTTTTGAGTTATGCTTCAGACTCGGATTTGCCTAGACATGGTAAAGCCTTGCTGAGTCTAATTATGGTGGCTGCCAAAAAAAGCAATTACTAGAAAATGGAAATCAAAGTCTAGACCAACTTTACTAGAAGTAGTGAATATAGTAACAGAGATAAAACAACTGGAATTGGGATCTTTAGAAAAGGGAAGGAGCAAACTACATAGGAAAAAATGGAAATTGTGGGAACAATATATGCAGAGCAGGAATGAGGTTTAAGAGGCAGGATTTGAATGAACTATATAATGCTTAACTGACAATGACTGGATGGTTTATAAGTGATGTATAATGTTTACAACTACAGTTGTTTCAATGGTGTTTGCGATGCAAACTGTTTGCAACTAAAGTAATATCATTTTGTATGTTTTTCTTTTATATAAATGTAAGATTGCCTTTGTCATATGTGTAAATTTAATAAAGATGTTTGAAAAAAAAAAGATAGAAGTTCTTCCACAACTGCCGATGCAGTCGTTTAATTTTACCAAGAATACAAACTGCCCTGGTAGAAAAAAATATGTATTTTTTCATTTCAGTAGGTTCATAGGAGAATACTAGGCTAATGACCCTAAAAAGCCTTTTTAAACCTAGCCATGCTTCCTAGACATATTAGAAAGGTATTTCTCCCTTAGGTTTTATGCGGTGTATATAAACTTAGACTTGACAGGTTGAACATTTACATGCCATCCTAAGTACTTTCTCCAGCTCCATTTTTTACTTTTGGTCTTACATGGCATCATTCTACTAACAACATGTCTCCTTAGCAATGCTACTGTTGCCACACCTGAGGAGAACCTATGTTTATTCCCAGAAATGGTTGATTCTTTCACCAGAAAATGAGGTCTTACTAGCCTTTATGAATGCCCTGTGTAGCTTCTAATGCAGCTTTGAATTAGCTTAAGATTCATTGACAGGCTTTCTGGCTGCTGGATGAAAAGTGGAAACTATAGTTGATGGCTGAATCTGACTGGACATCCACAGACATGAGATGTAACATTTGTGCTCTCCTTCTGACACTTATAGCACCTGTATATCCCTTTGATATGTGCACATATTCAATACCTGCTCACTGTGTTGTCACATGCTGCAGTCCACTCTCCTAACACATGCAGCACCTGCCCACTCTCCAGGCACATCTGCGTCTGCAGCATTTCCCAAAACCTCCCGATGTTCATGCATAGAGGAGTATCTGCATACTGCATTGGCTCATGTGTCATCTGCGTCCTCCCCATGTCATATTTAGCATGTACCTACTGCCCTGAAACAATGCACATCAAGAGCATCTGTCCACTGCCTTGAGTTACACACAGTCACTTTCTATTTCCTTTAAGACATTCATTCATGTATGTATTTTCCAATTACTCACCTAACTCATTCAAGCCTGTATACTAGCAGCTAATATCCATAGCTCCTTATGGTGTCCAAATCTTTTTTGCAGTCTGGCTTCTTTAACTAAGTGACTTACCAACTAATAATAGGCAGTGTTAGAAAGGGCAAGGAATTATTAACAAAATGACATTAAGATTTTTCATCTCGGGTGTTTTGCAGTACAGAAATTAACCACCATTTCCCACTTATTACTCATATTTGCATATTTATGTTCATATTTCATAAGTGAGAGACCTACATGATATTAAGGTATATTGTATGAAATGTTATGGTTGGACAGGAAATTCAGTCAGTGTCCGGTTATATCCCAATATACTGGAGATTATGAATATAAGCAATATTCCCATATGTACTTACTACTTCAAAAAAATATGTATATAAGTGACTTACTAAACTATTACATGGCAGCAGATGAAACCTTAGATGTTGTTGAGGAAGATTGTCTTTGATATTTGTACTGCAAGCTATACATCTTGAGATATTCTGGGTTATTTATATTGCCAATTATGTAAGTATGCATATGGTTTTATATTTCTGTAAGTATTTCAATACACATGTGCTCAGAGAGGAATTCCACTGAGTCATAGGTTCATAGGTTGGTACTAGGCTATCGGCCCTAGGGCCTATACAAGCCTAGCCATAACAATTCCCTGGCTATTTCTTCCCACAATATTTACTTCCCGGGACACCTGTCTAGCAGAGCAACTGCCATGATCCCTGGGGTGAATTTCCTATCTCCCATCCAATCGTCAAGGTTCCTTTAGAAGAGGGCCAAAGAGGCACTCTGCTTGACATGTATGGGCAGTCTGTTCCAGAATCTGGGGAGTCTCTGGGTCAGGAACCTATCCCTCCAGCATGTTTTGTTCATTGTGATGACATGGTTTAGATCCCTGGAGCATGTGGCCATGAGGGATTGGGATTTCTTTAAGTGTAGCATGTCCAGCAGCTCTGGGTTTGACATGACCTTGTATGTTAAGCAGAGATCACCTCTGAGTAGACAATGTGCGACAGAGTATAGCTGGAGTTTTTTTAGATGGTCAGCACAGGGCATCTGCTTTAGGCCTGTCATTCTTTTAGTGGGGTATTTCTGCTGTCTTTCCAGTTATTGCATATGTCTTGAGAGGTACATACCAAATGGGGCATTGTATTCTATAATGGTTCTTATGATTGATGAGTACAGTGGGACAGTGATCTCCTTTTTCTGGATGAAAAGCCCTTAGTGATGAGGTGTGCCACATAGAAGGATTTCCTGACTGTTCTGGTGATGTGGTTATCGAAGGTGAGACCACTGTCCACCTATGTCCCTAAGTCTCTTATCACACTTTTGGTATTTATGTGAAAGCTTATGTCTAGTTAATAAAACTGTTCTAACAATATATATCTAGGATGTACAGTTTCCAAGATATTTCAATTTGTTTGTGAATGTTTTGAAAAAAATATATAATTCTGGGTTTGTGTGCATTGTAATCAGGACCGGCCTTTGGTCAACTGGTGCCCTAGGCAAAAGGGCTCCACAGCGGCCCCCCCCCCTGTACCACCTGGTGTCCCCATCCTGGTCTACCTATACCATGCAGATTACTGGAAAAGCACCCCTGCTACAGCGGTGCCCTAGGCGGTCACTTAGTTGGCCTATGCCTAAAACCAGCTGTAATATAACCCTTATGAAAAGACTATGAATGCACTGAGTATTATCTCTGTAAAGATTACTTCTTACTAATAACACTGCTATGTATACAATTTTAAAAACTTTTATTGTTCACAAAATGTTTACATTTGTTTATCATATGCTTTCTAACTGATTTTTCAGAAAAGGTTCTGGGAATCCAAAGATGTATGTAGGCTGCTAGAGGTGTGACATTCCACACCACACATGTGTGTCAATCATTTGAAGCACCAGGGAGAACAGTTCAAGATACAATTAGAATCCCATAATGAGTACAAAATTAAGTATGAATATTAAAAAATGATTAAAATAATAAACCATTGCTCTAGGTACGATTAACAGAATGAGTGCAAAATGGAAGTATGTACAATAAGGGCAGACACTAAGACAACACTAAGTGTAAAAAGTGGGATTGTGGAAGACTAATCATGAAGAGGAAGCTACCAGCCGATTTAACAGCTGAACACAGCATTAAGCTTAATGTGACCATGTTTCTTATGTATCCAAACAGGAAGAAGTCCAGAAGACAGAGAGCTAAGTAGTTATGATCTGCCATTATAACAGAGACACTTGATAATAATAGGCATATATCATAATGTAACATTTTTTTAATTCAGAGAGGTGTGTACTCACTCCTTTGTCAGATGGTAGACACTTCCAGTGTTATTGGTTGTGATGTCTGGTCTGTCATATAAGATGTGCACTTGTAGAGGTGAGATTCCTAGCTGGGTTGTGAAAAATCAGGAAGGGTTAACATAAGGACTTACAAAGATGGAGAAAATGATATAAGAAGTGTAGTGAGAGAGAGACAGAGAGAGAGAGTGTACTTTGTCAGTAAACGATACCCACTTTAATAGCTTTGCAGGTCACAGTGATGTGATATTGATGGAACAGGAACAGCAAATTGTATATACTTGTCCCAGTTTAGCTGTAATGGAGGAGAAAAGGTCAGTGAAGATCACGTTTCCATACCAGTGTTTTGATATCAAAAGGTTAGGAATTTGCTTATTTCTTGTAAACCTTTCCAGGTTAAAGACATTCTTCAGATGAGTGAAGATAGCCTAGTAATGGAATATAGTTCTCAACAGTGTTGCCAATGTGGTAGGTCAAGAGATAAGGAGTTCTAATAATGAGATAGTCCATGCTAATGCCACATTTGATGAGAACTCTATTATATGTGTTAATAACAAGATCTTGGGAATGCTTCTGATAAGGATACTTACAACACACGACAATTGGTTCTATTTTCTTTGTATGTAAGAAGCAGTGGGAATCCTTAGGCAAGTATTAAAACTTAACAATAGTGCTTTCCTATATCTCTTGGGCAGAAAATAAGGATCTTTCTATATAGTAGAGCTCTGTCCTGTGCCTATTAGATGAGCATGAGCTCATTGCATTGTGATGGACTGTGGCTGATTTGCAGACTGAATAGCATGTTCCCAGGATTAATCCCTGGGAGAATACCTTCATCATAGTCTACTCAGTGCAACAGGAAGATTGCCATGTTACTTTGTACTTGTGGTTTTAAAGATATCAATGAACCCCCTTAGTGTGTTTGACTCAGCACCAGGCTCACTTGTGAGTGTAATAAGGCAATTCAGATTTACAACGTTATGCATTTTGGGTAGATCACGAATAAGGCTGTGTAATAAGAATCAGTCTGTAGCACCTGTTTCTGTCTTTTAGATAGGGTTTATTTACAGGGCCAAAAAATGCTTCCTTGCAGCAAATCATGGAGTAATTGAAAATAAAATGCAATTTATTTCCATCAGTGCTCTTGGATTCTTCATGAACAGGGCTTTTAGACAAACTAAACTTCCAAACATCAGTCCTTTTTAACAGTTTTCTTAGAATCTTCACATACAGGGTCTGTAGCAAATAAGATTTCCAAACACCAGTCCTTTTCATTAAGTTTTATCCCTTTAGGCTGTGCTTTGCATGCAATGAAGTAAATCAGGAACATCTTCATCCTTCACAAGCACATAACCCTCTTGAGACTTCTCTGTTGAAATCTCTCATTATAGGTATGAGGAATTTAAATTTTTATATCATGTTTGTCTTTTCGGCTTTTAGGGGTTAGGGGTCGCCACAGTGGAACTCCGGTCTGCTAATGATTGGCAGTAGATTTTTTGTGGTGCCGAGTTGCCAGCCTGATACCCAGCCTTCAACAAAGGCATGCCCATACACACATGTCTTTTGAACGCCACTCGACTGTGGGGAGGACATGCAGACTCCACACAGAAGGCACTCCAGCCGAGAATCGAACAGGAGAACCTCTTGCTGTGAGGCAACAATGCTACCGCTGCACCACTGCAGTGGCCTGAAATGCCTCTTCCTGGAACTGATTCCCATTACATTCCTATTTACCTGCCTGTCTGCCTGCCTTAGTTTTGAAGGCATATATAAAGGTCTGTATGCTCAGGAACCCCCACTATGATACATGACCACCATAGAACCACCAATTTTAGCCCCAGCAGATGGACTGTATGCCTATGACAACCCATCTACTTTAAGGTGGCTTTGGCCCTGATGATGTTTAATTCTGAGATTTTGGGACTGGAGAGTCAGTGACCAACATGACAGTTTAGAATTACTGGCCTGGAAAACCACTGAAGTTGGGTGTAGTTGGTAACAAGTATAAACTTCCTCCCTTGCAGTTAGTACTTGAGGGTGTTCAGGGCCCATTTAATCACTAGACATTTGCTTTCCATCACCAAATGGCACTTTGCAGAGTTGCTGAACTTTCTGCTACTGTAACATATGTAATGCCCCTCCCCACTACCATCTGAGATAAGATTGCACTGACAGTGTATACCAACAACTGTTTGAAGCAGTTGGGAGCTATCAGTATAGGCCCCAAACATAACATGCCATTTATTTGTCTGAAGGCTTGTTCTTCTTTATTTGTCCACTTATCTCTGAAGGGAGTCTTACCCTTGGTCAGATCAGTCAAAGGACATGCAATGTCAGCAAAATTTGGAATAATTTCCAGTAGTATTTTGCCAGACCTTAGTCAGTCTTTTCAGCCTGCAGTTTTACTATCCTTTGGACAATTATATAACGTAAATAGTCAGCTTTTGCCATGCTTAACAGTTAACTGGGTTAGCAGTTAGCTTGGCTTAATCTAGAGAATCCAAAATGGCCTGATCTGTAGGGAGATGGCTTTCTCATTCCTTGGAAATATCACCACATCATACTGGTAGGCTGCTGCTAAGAGGTCTAAGAATTGTATATATCAGCCTCTGGAATGTTGCAGGTGCTCCACAAAGATCAAAGGCAGGAATCCATAACAAAAGAATGTGTCTAGTGCAGTGAATTTCTTGTAACTTAACTTCCATGGCTAGTGGAATTTGCCAACAGTATTTGAATAGGTTCAGAGCAGGCAAAAATACAACCTTGCCCAATCTTTGAGTCAGTTTTCCCACTTGGGGCTGGGATATGAGTCAGATTTTGATAAGCTATGTAACTTTCTGAAGTCATTGCAAAACATTATAAATCATTGGGTTCCTCTCACTCTGGGATTCTTCGATGATTCCAAGTTTAAGCATTTTTCTTACATTTTCTCTAACTGCTTGATATTTAGATTCTGGTATTCAGTATGAGTTCAAATATGCTTTCTCACCAGGTATGGTTTTTGCACTGAGCTTGATTAAATGGGTTGTACCAGGTAACTCTGAGAAGATGTCCTTATTCCCAAATACAAATTATTTTTTTCTTGTTTTTTGAGGCATAGACAGTGTCTGCCTTATTTTAAATTCAGGATATGCTGTATTGATCTTAGCTAATCCACTCAAATTATAATGGCCCCCAAAGTGACATTCACTTATCCTGCCTGCATATTAATATTAATGCTGTAAACACGGCATGACTAGTTTACACTTCCATGTTTGGAAGCTTTCTCAATTGTTAATTTATTTAAAAAGTGGCTTGAAAGAAAGTGTTATTTTTACATAAAGGAGCATGTGCACGAGGATGCATGCAAACACTTTTTATGTAAAAATAAAACTTTGTTTTGCCACTTTAAACATGATCTTTGAGTCATTTATGCCTTCCATGAATCCCCCATTAAATACGATGACAAAATTTTGATCCACTCAGCTTGAGTCTAGTTCATTGTTACCATATAAGTTTCAAAGGCCATCATATTGGCCTCTGTGTTAGCTTCCTAGCTTAGCTTTTTTTCAGCGGTCAAGGGCATTTGGCATTCTCATCAGCATGGAAATAATGACAGAAATTTGTTGTTACAGGCCAAGCAAATGTTAATGACTGTACAACTTTCTTTGATAACTATCATAGGGTTTACCAAGGCCTTGGATCATTTCTCTTTTTGCACAGGATTCAACAGTTACACATCAGCACACTCATGATTTTGGTGTCCCTGATAGCAATTAGACAGCCCCTTTTCAGTACCATGAGGATTCCTGTCCAGAGCAATTAAATAGCGCCTTTTCACTACCATGAGGATTCCTGTCCAGAGCACATCCTTGTAAGGGTGCAAAAGCTTTACCAGTTTATCACAGAACCCCTTTTTCTTGATAGTAGGATATTTTGGACCATAGTAAATCCCCATATGTGTGTAAGGGTTTAAAAGTTCCTCAGTTTTAGAAATCTTTTCAGGCAACACAGTAACAACTCCTCATCTAAAATGTATCATTTATTCTGGAGGCCTCTTCTTGTTAAGTCAAGCAATCATTGCTACTTAAGCAGAGCTTGCATTTTTGGATGGAAACAAAACCTCAGGCAGAGCACTTTCAATGTAATTTTTACAAAGTTGCAGTTTAAATTTAGAAAACATTTTTTGTCAGTTGTCAGTACAGCCACCAGTGGAGCAAAGGCAAGTCTGTAGTACCAGTTTGAAGTGAAGTTTGTGAATGAAACTGCTGATCATAACTGAATAAAACTGACTTTTTTCAGTGATCACGTCTTCTCAAGTTTTATTTTTATGTTTTAAAACTAAGCATTTTCTTTTGAAGTTTCGGACCAATGTTAACTCTTAGTGAATGCTTAAATTTTAAGTGATTGTTTTGATCATGCAGCAAATAAAGAAGTGAAGGTTGCTTACTACTCTTTATGCTAGGGTCAGCTATTCTCTTTATAACTCTGTTCCTGAGTTTGTATCTTTAAGATAAGATTTATTTACAAGGAAAAAGGACCAAAAATGTTTCTTTGATGCAAATCATAAGGCAACAGAAAATACAATGAATTTCATTTTCAGCAGTGCACTTGGATTGTTCATGCACAAGGTTTGTAGCAAAGCAAGACTTAACAACTATCATTCCTCTTCACACAACTTTATCCTTTTTGTTTCTTCTTTGAAAGCCAGTAATTCCACTCAAGTAAGTTGGTGACAGTTTCATCTTTCATAAGCATATAACCTTCTTGAGACCTCTTTGCCAAATCCTCTCTCATCCTAGAGGTCAGGAATCTAACTCTTAGCAGGGTAATGGGTCTAAAATAACTTCTCCTGCACCTAATTCCCATTACCTTCTTTTATTACTCCTGTTTGCCCTCCTGTCTCAGCCTTAAAGGCACAATGCTGTCTATGTCCAACAGCCACCACAATGCCATTGGCTTGTACTGCTTGACATTGTTTAATAATACCCCATGGGAAACCTCTGCAATGGATAGCTGGGCAATATTAACAGAGGAACTTTTTCAATATTCATGTTCACAGGATCATAGGAATTACAAAACAACTGAGGTGTATGACCATTTACACCTTGCCAGTACCCACCCTCAGGCTAAGCTGCTTCTCTTTAAGAGCGCTAGGCCTGCCAAGTCATGGGTGAATTTGTGAATACTCATCCAGTCATCAAGTTCCTATTTGAAGGAAGTTAAAGTATCACACTCCTTGATATGCAGTGGGAGTCTATTCTAGAGATGGGGAAAGTGGTGTGTAATGAACCTATCTTTCCATCTAACTTTATTTATCTATTGGTGAATATTCACATCCCTGGTTTGGGTATTTGTGAACTATTTATTTTATGGAGATACAGAAGGCCCAGCACTGTTGGGTACCTAATGGGCTCAGAAGGCAGGGCACAGATCTCCTTTGAGGAGTCTATAAGATAAAGAAAACTGGAGCAATATTTCCATTCTTTTGTGATAGCTTAGGGTTTTAAGCCAGTGATCTTCTTATCTAGGACCCTCTGTGGTCTTTGTAGTTGTTTAATATCCATTTAGGTACATTCCTAGGAGTGCATTGTATTCAATTATTTAGTCTAATGAATTTAGTATAAGAGAACAATGACCTCTTTAGAGCTGGATGATATTCCCCACACAATCAGTTGTGCAAAGCAGAAGGGTGTTCTGTCCACTGTTGTTACATGGTGCCCCAAAGATAGGGAGTTGTCGACCCACATTCCAAGGTGTCTAACAACATTCACATTTTTGGATGAGGGCATTGATTATGGTGTATGTCATGGGGAGAGGTAATCTATCAAATATGACAATGTTTCATTTTTAGCATTGAATTTAAGCCCATTTTTTGTACATCAGGTATTTACAAAGGTAAGTTCTTGCAGAAGACTTTTGGTATCAGAGGGTGACTTGACAAAGACTCCCAGTCTACAGTTATCTACAAACTTGCTTAGCCAGAAGTGTTTGTGGTTTGAAGATCAAAAAGTAAATGCTAAGAGATGGCTATGCACTGATCAACAGATTAGCTTCAGCCCTCTCAGTGTGAAAACAGAAATTGAAACATAAGGGCCAGGAACTCTATCACTTTTAGTAAATTAGGTTACTGGTTAGTAAGTACACTGCCTAGATGCCAACAAAGAAGAAACCAAGAGAGCGTGAAAGAAAATCAACTAGAAAAGGTGAAGGGAAAACACTGACTGGGAAGAATCTTGCAGCTGTTCTGCAAAAAGCAGTTCAAGCTCCAGCGTTGGTGCAAAACATGGCTTCTAGTAATCTAGAGGAAAAAATAAGTAAAACATTCTTAAACCCAATTAAAATAAAGGAAGCACTGAAGGAACACATCAACTCAAATAACAAAAGGCTGAAAAAATTGAAAAAAAACTTTAAACAGATATTCCGATGAGCTGATAAAACTTCAAAAATCAGAGATCAAAATGAAGAAAAAGCTTGCTCAGTATAAGAATGCACAAGAAAAGAGGTTTCAAAAATGGTAAAATTAGAGGACAGAGAACTTAGGTGAAACCTAAGATTTTCTGCTGTACCAGAGAAACTAGAAGGAACATACTATATTAATTTCATGAAGGCATAAGCATCTGAACTGCTATTCCACAGCAGGGACTGTTAATTGAAAGGACGCCCCATGTTTATGCTCCAAACTTGGCCATGAGAAAGCATCCACAACTTGTAATTGTAAAGATGTAAACCTTCCAGAAGAAAGAGTTGATCCTGACAAAAGTGTGGCAAAAAGGTAAAGTATTAAAAGTAATATACAGTACAGTGTTTGTGAGAAATGATTATTCACTGTATATCAAGCAGAAGGGTAAAAATGTATTTCCAGCAATCAGAGAATGTTGAGAGGCAGGTGTGAGATTGAAGCTGTTGTATCCATTTTAGGATATTTTTCCTGAAGGATCAAAGTCATTTTTTGATGCAGAACAGATTAAGGAAGAAATACAAAAGTTCGTCCAACAAAAAGTGAACCATCAAGCAGAAGGAGACCCTGCTTCTCATTCTTCTGATACCAAAGCGCATGAAGAGACTCCGGCAGTGAAACCTTTCCCATTGTTCCAAATAAAAATTCTTGAGAGGCAGAGAAAAGCACAGGAGTTGACTAGAAGAATTGTGAGTACCTTGGAATTGAATCAGTCTAAAGTTGGGAGATGAAGAGGAACAGGAAGAAGACCAGCAGCATGATAATTAGTGGATAAATATCAGACTGCAAAGCATCATTCAAATTTGTGAAATATGACTGTACAATAAAAAGTGGAAAGAGTGCACATTTGTTGACTTTGGTAAATTTGTGAGGAACTGAAAGGCATTTGCCTCACTTCATGTAATTAATGTTTGGAAGGACACTTGGGGGAGGGGAAGAAGAAGAAGGAAAAAGGTAACTGTAAGTAAAACGATTTCAACTTTTAATGATATAAATTGCATGTTTTATAGTAAAGCATTTTTAGTTGTATTTGATAAAGATACTAAAGTAAACAGGTGTCTTTTTTCTTTCTTCTTTCTTTTTAGTATTAAAAATATAGGCATTACAATGCAAAAAGAGGAAAAAAGACTTGACAGAATTATGTTTATGTTAATAGGTTGTAATCATGGGTTATTGAGGTCGGCATGGGGTGCAAAAGTGCACAGATATGTTTTCTGTTACTTTTGTATAGGTGAATGTCCAGATTAAGGCAATTGTCTTAAGCTAATAATAAGTTTTAAGGGGAAATGTAAACAAGAAAACACTGACTATAATAAAAAGTTTTTTTACACAAAAAATGTTTCAGCTTGTCTTTAGAAGCCTGCAGCTGAGGGCTACATTTTTTCTCTTACATTTCCATGGAGACAAGCTGATTATAGGGCTATAAAAGAAAGTCAAAGCACTGGTTTCTTCAAGGCTAAAAAGTTAATGTTTTCTGAAAGCATGCAGGTTGTTTTTCACATCTTGGAGGGGAATAAATATAAAAAAAGGAGCAGACATCAATTAGAGTAGTTAGAAGCACAGGTAGTAACATGTGCCTTTTCACAGATAACCTCACTTTTAGTTTAATTAAATACTATGTTTGCAGTTGTCTGTTTGAGACAATTGCTCCTTTTAGGAGGGATAAACTGTATTATTTGAAGATGTACATTGTTTTTGTGTGTTTATTTTAAGTTAAGAGGTTCTGATGGTGTTCTGGGGCATATTTGGTTTTATGTTTGAGGGTTTTCATTACAACAAAAGTCTTGTAAAATGTGACATAGGTTCCAATACTGATGATAATAAAAACTGTATAAAAGATCAGCCTGCCACACATTAGTGGGTACATGTATCACAAAAGCTTGAAATAGATATTTAAAAAAGCTGTCATATACAATAGATGGGAATAATAACTTCTTATCATAATGGTGACACTTTCTATACTATCTTGGAAGGTGAATGGTATCACAGGTATAGACAAAAAGGAAAGAATATTTAATTATTTTAAGAAATGCAGAGTACAAATAGCAATGCTACTGGAGACACATTTAGAAATAAATGAGCATGTGAATTTGACAAAGAAGGGATTTCAGGATGGATATTCAGCAGAATATCAGGGCAAATGAAAAAAGAAGTACTTAAATCAATTGCTGGAGGAGCTCCAGTAGTGACAAAACAGGAATAATAATAATAGCAGATTTGTGGTAGCAAGGGACTACTGGCAAAGGATGAGGATTACACTAGCATGTATTTATATTCCACCTAAAACTGCTGTTATGGAGCTTATAAATGGTTGAAATAATCAGCTTTCAGCAGGGAATATTACTTATAGGGGGGAGTGGAATTTGATTTGCAAAAATGAAGATGTATCTGAGAGGGCCTAAAAGGGAGAATATAACAAAAGGGAAGATTTTTGAAGAAATATTTGAAAATATTTGGTATGGAAGATGTGAATTCAGTAGTTAAAACTAAGAGAGAATTTACATATTGTTCTCCAAGGTACAATAACTGGCCTAGACTAGACAGAAATCATATTTCACAAGAACATGTGTATTTAATTGAGAGTTTTGACACAGATCTAATAACTATTTTAAATAATGCACCAACAATTAATAATATAGAAATACAGGACGATGCGGCAAAGATGAGACACTGGTGCTTCTCCATCTACCTGTTAAAGAGAGAGGAATTTAAGGAATGTGTAGTGGGAAGTATTTGGGAGTTGTTAGGAAAGATAGAAAGTACTCCAGAAGTTATAGCTAACGAGTTGGATAAAATGAAATGGAGTTTAACAATAGGGTAGAAATAAAAGAAAAAGTGATATAAAACTAACAGGAATTATTTAGAGGGGCTGACAAAGGTAAATTATTACAAAATATGTGAGAATCTAACAGAACAACTGCAAAGTGATAAAGAGAAAATAAGGGAGTACCTGGATAATATGCAGGAGTTTAGAAAGACTGCGGTTAAACAACTGTTTTTTTTTATAATAACTCTTTAGCACAAACACTTTTGGCACAATGACTCAGATAACAGTAAGTAGAAAGACTTGTTCCCAAATATAGGTAGCCTGTAACAAGAAAAATAATTAGTGATCCTGTAGAGGTAATCAGAGATATTTTAGAACTTTTAAGAACATTTGTATAAAGTGTAGAAATGGGGAAATCAAGAAAAAGCACACATGGATATATTTATGGAAGACTTAAATATGCCAAAGTTAGAGATATATGAGACTCAACAATTAACAGTTAAGTTAGGAAGAGGCAAGCTAAAAATTGTGATCTATAATGAATCTACAGGAAAGTCTCCAGGAATAGATGCTACTCTGGTAGAAGTTTGGAAGCTGGGAGAGAAGAAAGGTTCTGATTAACAGTATTTTAAAAGGGGAGGGGGTACACCAACATCTTGGAAAAAATCTGTGGAAGCTGTAATACCTAAAGATGGCAAAAAAAAAAAAACATCAGTTCAAGCTTCATATAGGCCCATTTTAATTTTAAACCATGATTATAAAGTCTTTATGTCAATAATGGCTTAAAGAATGACAAAGTTGTTGCCAAAATTGATAGAGGGCAAGGAAACATTTGATAACATTAATAGAACAATGATGATCCACACGGAAGCAGAATGTAAGAACAACTGGTGTCAGAAGCATGGCCTTAAGCTCAATGCCAAAAAAATGTGTCTTCATCCCCTTTGAGAAAAACCTGGTTCCCTTGAATTACCACATTGATCGTAGTCCACTTAACACAGAAGGCATTATAAGAGATCTGGGAACACAGGTTGACAGCAATCTCTCTTTTGACCACCACATTGCCACTGTGGTCAGAAAGTCCTTCTATGTGGTACAATTACTAAGGGTTTTGCATCCAGGAAGAAAGAGGTCATTGTCTCCCTCTATCCTTCCTCATTAGGCCAATCATCGAGTACAATGCCCTATTTGGCATGTACCTCTCTAGACACCTGCAACAACTGGAGAGGCCTCAAACGTACCTCACAAAGAGGATCCTAGGCCTTAAACACTTGTCCTATATGGACAGACTCAAAAAACTCCAACTATTCTCTGTCTCATATCGCCTACTTAGAGGCGATCCCTGCTTGACTTACAAAGCCATGTCTGACCCAGCTCTGTTAGAAATGCTATATCTAAAGAAATCCCAATCCCTTCGCACTACATGCTCCAGAGACCTCAACCTCATTACCACAATCAACAGAACATGCTGAAGAGACAGGTTCATAACCCAGAGACTGCCCATGCTATGGAATAGACTTCCCATACATGTCAAGCAGAGCACCTCACTGGCCCTCTTCAAGAGAAATCTTGATGAGTGGATGGGAAATAGAAAATTCACCCCAGGGATCACTCCAGTGGCTCTACTCGACAGAGGCACTAGGAACTAAGGTTGGGTGGCATGATACCAGGGAAATCCTATAGGCTAAGCTTGTAAAGGCTCCAGGGCCATTAGCCTAGTACACACCTATGAACCTATGAACTGCTGTTGTTGGTGGGTCTTGATGCAGAGAAAGCATTCATGAGAGTAAGCTGTGATTTTATGAGTAGTGCAATGGAAGCATTTGCATTTTGTGATATAATAATAAAGTCAATTAGGAAGATATATGAGGTATTGGAGACAAAAAATAAAGTGGGAGGGTTCCTCAATGATAAGTTTTGTCTGGACACAGAACCAAGCAGGGGTGTCCTCTTTCCCCTTTGTTATTTGCATTCTATTTAAAATCACTGGCAAAGAAAATAAGCAACTCAGAAATTTGAGGATATAATTGGTATGGTATTCAAAAAAGTTGGATTTATTTGCAGATGATATTATTTTGTACCTGATAGAACCAGAAAAGGATATCTCAGTGTTGTAGAACAGTCAGACACATTCCATTTTTTTGGTGGGATATACAATTAATGAAGAAACAAACAAAGACCAGAGCTGTAAACTACACAGACTGGTTCAGCAATACTCATATTTATAGAGACATAATAAAATGAATTATTTAACAGTATGGGTTAAAAATACACTGTTATGGCAACTAAGGGCATATGGGAAGAGACTAAACAAAAGATAACACAAAAGCTGAGAAACTGGGAGCTCTTGCCTAAGGATATGGATAGCAAGATACAAGCAGTAAAAATGTTTTTAGTCCATTTAGTTTTATACACAGAGTAGGCATATTTTTATCAACCAGTACAGAAGTTGTGAATAGTAATTAATAAAGAGTTGAAGGACTTTATCTAGGAGGGGAAGAGGGCAATAGTCAACCCTTCGGACAGAACAAAGAGGTTTAGGATTGCTTGATTTGAAAGGATATTTTAGAGCTGCACATTTAAGGCTGTTATACATAACACAGCAAGCTACAATTAAAAGTTGAATGAGATAATGTTGATTTAGGGAGGCAAGAAATAAGGAGAGAGTGTGATTTTGGATGCAGATCCTTAAGGGGAATAACAACAGTCATGCAGAGTATTATATTCATAAAGTTGCAGAAAGTATACTAACAGCTAAGTCAATGCAGAAATGGAAAAAGAAAATTCTGCCAATAGAAGTTACTGCAATTAGGGATACAGAGAATAGGTAAGAAGGATCTGGAATGTACTGGAGAAAGCTGGAAAAGGAACCAAGGTATTGAGAAAAAACATAATTAGAGAGAGAGAAATGTAATAGAATGGGAAGAGGCCAAGGAGACATTTGGAGTGCAGGCTAGAGACTGGATTCCCTATCAGGGACTGATATCAGAGTATAGGCCAAGGAAAAGGGATAGGGAAGTTCTAAGTGAAAGACCTGCATTAGTTGAGTTTTTAGTTGAATCTAGAACAGAAGCTACTGTTAAAAAAGAGATAATTATTAGGACATATAAAATATTGCACAATAACTATAGGAATCAATCAGAGGAGGTCAGAAAAGATTGCTAAGAGAGATCAGATAAGCATTTCACAAAACAAACAAACAAACAAAAAAAAAAACAAAGGGAGGACATATGTATGGCTCCCAAATGTGCAGCAAAGTCTAGAAGATTTAAGATTTTTGCTTGTAAGTGTTTGTTTTGGTACTCTTATACCCCAAACAGACTCCAAAGTATTTTTCCTCAGGTAGATGGCTTGAGTTGGAAGTGTAATGAGAAAGAAAGAGGTACCTGGAAGCATATTTTTTCTGAGTGTAATCAGTTGGCAGACTTTAAAAATTCCCTACAGAGCACTCTGTCAGGAGTACTGGGCAAGCAAATGAGTGTAACTAGGGAAATGATTTTTTGAACTGGGTTATAAGATCTGAATTGCCTAGACATGATAAGGCCTTGTTAAGTTTAATTCTGGTGGTTGCTAAAAAGCAATTACTAGAAAATGGAAATTAGTACTTAAAGTTGTGAAAATTGTAACAGAAAAAAAGAACAGTAATGGGATCTTTAGAAAAGTGTAGGAGTAAATTACGTAGGAAAAAAAAACAAACAATACATGCAAAAACATGTTTAGTAGGAGGAATGAGGTTTAAGAGGAGGTAAGAATCGAGCAATTTATGTAATGTTGGTTTTATTATACTGTGCAGAAGATTACATGTGATGTATAATGTTTGTAAATGTAAACTTGTTAATATGGTATGATTTTGTTTATATAAATGTAAGTTTCGCTATGTCACAAGTGATAATTCAATAAAGATGTTCAAGAAAAAAAACAAAAAACTAAAGCAAATGCCAAATAAAAGGGGACACATCCCAAAGCTTTATGGGACATTATCAGTCACCTTCATATTCTCTGATGATGATCCTGTTACTACCATGAGGTTTCATTCCTTTAGCCAGTTTGGGGTCCATCTTATCACATAGGGATCTATTTGTAAGGCACTTAGTTTCCTGATGATAGAAGCATAGGGGACCGTGTCAACGGCTTTGGCCAGATCTAGGTGTGCTGTATGAACAACATGGCTACTGTCAACAGCTTGTGTTACACTCGCAAACAAGTCAACCAGATTTATTAGACAGGATCTAATCTTTACAAAACCAAACTGCTGCAGACCTAGTCTAATGACATTTTTAACATTATAATTTATCACATCAGTTATAATATATTTTGTGTCTTTGCAAATGAGATGTGTTTGGCTGATGGGCCTAGTTACTGGGGTCAGTAGTGGGACAACACTTATAGAGTAGCATCACCACTACCATAACAACACAAACCAGCCACCAAGTGCAGCGAACCACAGCTGAATTCTAAGTATAACCAAGAAACTGCCACAACACATTTCCTGTGAATAATAAACTGGGAAGAAAGCTTCCAGTTAAAACCAAATTTAATGCAGAAAACTGCCACAACACGTTTTCACTATAAATACATAACTACATAATCACCACTACCATATGTCAAACCACGGGGACAAAGCCAGTATCTAAAGTTAGGTTAAATAGATAAGGGAGAGGATCTGTCAGGCCCTGATTAGTGTTGTTTATTAAACAGACATGAATATTATCAGGTCTCGTGGAGGAGGTATTTTTCATCTTAGAAAGTACATTTAGTACTTGTTCTTTATTAATAATGGGGAGTTTGAGAGATTCAGAGATATGTGGGCTATGGATAGTTGTCCTTGGGGTTAAATTGGCACTGAATTTGTTTGCCTGTATGTTTATGTTTGCGATATTTATTGCGATAAAGTATGTGGTGCCATTTTGGATAGGTTTAGGGCAATGTTGGATATTGTTTTAATGTTTCTTAACATAGTAAAAAGGATTTGTAGTTATCCTTAGCTTTTGATGCTAACCTTAGTTCATGAACTGATTTAGTAATCCTAGTAGTATTTTTCAAGCTTTTAGTCATTTTTTCTTAAGATAACCTTAATTTGAGAGTCTTTTGATCTACTATTTTAAAGTTTATTGCTAAATTTATTTATGTTGGTGGACCATCAGGGTGGTTTGCTTTCTTTTTTAAAATTGCCATTATATTTAAATTTGGTTGGAACTGTCAGTTCTGTACACTTACCTAAGTGAACATAGAACTCCTTTGTGAAGTTACTTACTGTGACAACATCTAGGGTTATGTTGCTATGAGTGAATTTTGAAATTTCTTCATAGAATTTGATATAGTTTGTAGGTTGAAATATCTGAATTCAGAGGTATTGATATCTACAGGTTTGGTGGTTTGAAAGATAAAGGTCAGCAGTTTATGTTCTGACTTAATTGGGGAAGGGATTACCAGGGGAATAGTGCATGAAGAAGCTGAATTCATAAGGATCAGGTCAAGAATAGAATTACCTTTGATGGGTTTGTCAGTAATTTGGTCCAGGGAATTTTTGTTAATTAAATCCAAGAACTTTTGAGCATATCCTACATTTAAGGTGTAGGTGCTCCAGTTTATTGATGGGTAATTAAAGTCTCCCATGGTGAAGGAATTCTTAATAATATGGACTTCATCTACTACATTTAGGATATGTATATGATTTTCCAAGGACATTGAGAGTGTTCTGTAACAGACTATAACATTATAGTTGGTCCTGTTTAGTGTGATTTTAGAGCTCACTGAGTTCCATTTGTGCATCTCTGGGAATCTCCCTAGAGGTGATGTTGTCCATAGAGATATGGCAATGCCACCACAGATGGCACTGGGCCTGAAAACATGGTAGTCACAAAATCTAGGTATGAAGGGAGGAGTGCTTTCTAAACTTTTAAGCCAGGTTTCGGTAATTACGCAACATGGATGTGCTCCAAATGCAGGAAGGCCTTAGGCATCTTGTTGTTCAGACTTCTGGCATTGAACAAAGCCACACTAATGTGATCTTGTTTTAAATTTCATGTGTCAGTCATAATAGTATGTCCATCAGCTTGGTTATGCTTAAAAAACTATGGGGGCAGCAATGGTTTTAGCCAGTATGCAGAAGCCCTAGGATGTGAAGTGAGAGCCATCCTTAGCAAAGTATGTAGGACTGTCAAACATCTAGTCCCATGTTGACAGGTACTGGATCCCCCTTAAATGATATCAACTGTTTAGCCAATTATTGAAGCCAATTAGCTTTTCTTTGTACCTTGGCATCATTCTTAGAGAAGGAAGGATTCTACTCAAGACCAGAGATTTGCCTGATATCTGTCTTACCACACAGGGATCTATTTGTAAGGCACTTAGCATACTAATGATGGAGGCATGGGGAGAAGGTGTCAAAGTCTCTACATCTCCCTCAGGATTCAGTGTACCATATCATTCAAAAACACATGGACTACCACCATGTCATGGTCATATTTATTTGGTGGAAGGGCCTTAAGGGTCATTGAGCTGTCAGAAATCCTGGCACCATGATCTGGTCTTTGCCCAGCTGGTGAGAGGAGAATCAGTGTATCTGAATATGGCGTTACCAAACCCCAAGACATTTTTATTTTATAGAGTGGTGTGGTATGATGGATTTTGTGTGATTAAAATATTGGTGACTTTTTGTTTTAAGTGTGGAAGAAGGTGGTGTTGTGATAGATTTATGCTGAGATCTAGCTGTACACTGTTAAGAATGTTATACACTGATTAGAATGTTGCTGGTTTTCAGAAAGCTGTGGGTGTCCCATACCTTCCAAAACTTTTTATAGGGAACTGAAGGTAATGATTGGACAATAATTACTGGTCTCTGTTGATGTCCTTCTTTATAAAGAGGAATAATGCATACTGTCTTCCACTGCTGAAGGATGCAATCATCTTTAATAGATCTGTGAATAGGATGTTGGAGTGGAATTGCTAAGAGTTTAGAAGACAGTTTTATGAATTTAGAGAAATTGATGTCGGGGCCATTGGAACCAATCTCTTTGGTTATAGACAGGAATTTCCTGATGAGGCAAAGTCTCACTTCCATGAGCCTGAATTTAGGCTCACTGAGAGGAAGTGGATAGGAGGTAGCTGTCTGGCTAGTAGATGATGGAGAAGGGATAGCAGACTCATATCAGAAAATACACACAGTAAAGACATGAGCTGGGAGCTGGCTTAAGGGTTGGAGGTTGGTGTAATAGTTGAGGTGTTTACCTCACCAGTACAAAGTACAGGGTTTGATTCTCACATTTGGTCACTGTCTGGTTATTGGCTATGCATGTAATAGTCTGAAGAATGATTACCTTGTATTTACCTATTAAGACAACACACCTTTTGAACTGCAGTAGTTATAGCTATACAGATTAAATAAAGCTAGGTGTGTAAATCTGCTTGCTGGAATACAAAATCTGCATGATTAAATGAATAAATATTTTATTATGATTACTTTATAAAGGTCACAAAATAAGCAATGGTCAGAATACAAATGATTAAAATGTCTGTATTTTAAATTAGCACACACTTTTGAAGCAACATTGAAGAAAGGTAGGACATGGGTAAGTGAATGCACTTCGACTATACATCATGGATAACATTAAAATGTGCTGTTCTAACCTAAAAGAAAAAAGTGGGATAATGTAAGAATATCCAGGAAAAAGAAGCTACAGTATTCCTTGGTTCTGGCAGGGTGTATAATAGTTAAACACAGTGCAAAGCATAATTTAACCTCGTTTGTTATGTTTTCTTTTTTTTTACTCAAAAGTTTTTTTTATTATTTTTCTTTAAAGGGTAACAGATATCTTGATTAAGATTTTTCAGAAACAAAAAACTATATATGTTATTTACATTTGGCCTGAAATTATAACTGTGAAAGAAATGTATTATGTTTTCTGATAGGAAAAAGCAAGATAGAGAACTGAGTAGTTTAAATCTACCTTTATAAGAGAGAAACTCACTAAAAGAATCATATAGCATAATGTGACAGCATTTTTTCAATAATTCAGAGAGGTGCTTGCTGGTTCTTTTGTTACCTGGTAGATGCTACCAATGTAATTGTTTGGGACATTTGATTTATCTTATGAGATGAAGATTTGTAAAGTAGAAAGTCATAGCTGTTGAGTGAAAACCAGGAAAGGATGAAGTAAAGACATATGAAGATGGGGCAACGAAATGAGACATGCACTTAGAGATAATGAAGGTTCTGCGTAAAGGTTGCCCATATTATTTTTTTTTACGTAGTTAACAATGATGTCATCTTGATGGAACAGGATAAGGTTTTACACATTTGTTATAGACTTGTTCCAGCTTAGCTATGGTAGAAAGGGACAGTTTTTCAAAGATTTAATTTCCATACAATAGTCTGATATCATAAGGGTGTGGATTGATCTGCTTCTTGTACCAATATAAAGCAATTCTCCATTTTTATAGAGACACCCTAGTAGTTGTTTGCACTTTTTATGTGTTACCAGTGTGGCAGCTATTCTAAGGATAAGGAGTATTTGATAGTAATTTTGAGACATTTAATACTAGTGGCACATTTGATGAGAGCTGCATTATGTGTCCTAACAACAAGCTCTGGGAAAGGTTGATATAATTAGTTACAACAGAGCAAAACTGATTATGTTTTATTTGTGTTTAAGAAGTGGTGTAAGTCTTTTGTTTACATTTTCAAGCTTAGCAAAACCTCTTTTGCATTACCTCTTGGGCAGAGAAAAAAGGATTTTTTTGAAACAGCAGAGCTGCGTCCTCTGCATACTGGATGACATTGAGCTTAGAGGTTTCTGATGGGATTGGGAGGGTGGCCTAATGGTTAAGGTGTTTGTCTTACAAACACAAGGTGCAGGGTTTGAGTCTCACAAGGGATAATTGGCTAGGCTTAAAATGGCTCAAAAAGGCAGTTAGCTTAGTACTAATCTATGAACCTATGTGGTTAATGTACAGATTGAAAGCAAGTGCCTAGGATGCCTCCCTGTGGAAACACTTTCTTTCATAGTGTACTCAGAGGATTATTGCCATGTTACTTTGTATTTATTATTGTTTTCTGCCAAGCAGCTAACTGTTGGTGGACCCCTGTGCCTCTCCTTGATTGCTGGGTTTAGCTACTCCACCAGACTCATCTGATTAGGGTTGGGGCTGACAAGGAGCTCAGTTCATCACAGGACTTTATCATATTGCTGCTGAGGGAGGTTTCTACTTAAGCTTTACTTCCTGTATGTTTGCCTGTTAATATCTGAGGGTTGGGAGTGCAATGAGGACATGTTGCTGTATTGTCCCACCAGCATGACAACTGAGCCAAGGTCCTCCACCCTTCTTCTCTATGTACTTTGCTCCCTTTCTTTTCCCTGGCCTGTACTATATATCAGGAGTGAGGAGTATACAAGTGAATGTCCTCTCCACAAGGATGAGCATGACTCTCCCTCCCTGCTGGCACCTCTGATATTCAAGCCGCTAGTGGAACCTAGGTTGCCAGCAATATTTGTGGTTTTGAAGATAGCTGCAAACTACCTTTGAGTGTTTGATGCTATATCAGGCTTAGGTGGGTGGGTAATAAGGCAATTCAGACTTATAGTGTCAAATACTTTGGAGACAAGGAATATGTCTGGTACTGCCTGTCATTGTTTTAGCCCTATATGGACAAACTCTTTGTGGAAATTAGAGTGCACTTCTATGCAAGTTGTAACTTTTTTAGTATTCAGAAAGGTGTAGGAGCATCATGCATTCCATAATGTTTACTAGAGAACTGAGGATAGTAACTGGACAGTAGTAGCAGGTACCTGTTGATACCTTGTCTTTATAAAGTGGAAATAGATATAATATTGCTTTCCACAGCTGAAGGGTGCAATAATCTCTGATGTATCTATTAATAAGAAGCTAGAGTGGGATTGCTAGGTGGTAGGAAGACATTTTTATGAATTTGGGGAAATGAGGTCAGAGTCAGTCCCTTTGGGCTTTCGTAGGAGTTTTCTGATAATTTAGGCTCACTAAGAGGAGTTAGATCATCTTTTGTTAGAGAAGGAATATATGCTTTAAAAGTTTCTGGAGACTTTTGCTATGGCTTAATCAGAATTACAAAGGAAGACTGGGAGGGTGAAGTACTGTCTTGATACAGATTATTGTCTTAAAATTTAGGAGCTACATGGATGCTTTGTAAGGAGGAGCACTAGTTTATGCTAGGCTGTTGGATGATCTTCTTGCATTAGTTTCTTACTTTCTGTACTGTCAAAATTGCCAGCTATTTTTTTTTTAATCATGTGCCAGATTTTGTTTCTAGAAGTCATTACAGTTTTTAAGGATTCTGACATCTATATATAAGGAACACACTTAACTCTTAAAATACTTAATATGGGATAAACTATCAAGGATGTTGAAAATTGAATTAACAAAATAATTGAGTGCATTGTAAACTCTGGAAAGGCAATCAAGAGGTGACCACTCAAAGGACTGCATAATAAGGTTTTCTTACTCTTGATTTAGTTTTTTATAGTCCCTGGCATTGACATATCAATGACTGGGCATAACCTTCAATGGTTTTCTGATAACAAAAACAGTGAAGCGATCACTTATAGAGTTAGAAAGAGGACCAGTAGTTTCTATATTTGAAGGGTGAGAAAGTGATGATTCAGTCTTTTGAATATTTTCAAAATACATTGCTTTCTTGCTTTCTTTACCACTCCTATTATCAACTGGTGGCGGGAAGGGTGATAACTGCACAAGGTTGCATATCTGCCTGTGTTTTTCAGAAGAATATGACATAAAAAATTTAAATCACCAAGGCAAAGTCATTGCTAATTGGTATTTTCAATAATCCTGCCTAGTGTATCTTTTGGAGGGCTTTGTTTTATTTTAGATAACTGTAAATTGTTGTGAATTTCTATTGACTGTGGAGAGTTTGAATAATATATAGAGGCCTAGGAGGCTATTCACGACAATCACCTCTTTTTCTTTGTCATGGCAGCCTCATTTATCAAGGAGAGAGCAGTTAAAGTAGTTCTTAGCTAGGATTATGTCTCCATCACATCTTTCTTGAATTGTATATTGCCTCAGTTACATTTAAAATGCCAGGCTAGGATGCTACCCTTCTTTGCTCAGCCTGTATGTAGACTGATTGTAGTTACGCAGTTCATTCACAAAATCTAGTGCTGTCTTTCGCTGGAACAACCATTCTTTGGGCTTTCTATTGGCAATAAAGACTATTACTAAAGTCACCTCCACTGGAACCTACACCCTGTGAGGTATGGAATAAGTTGGATTATGGGAATTTATAAATAAGTTTCTATCATATTTGACTAAAACATGTGACTGTGACTATTTTAGGAATATGGCTGATGCAGTGTTTATTAACATAATATTCACAGGGTGTACTATCCCTTTACTCTCTCTCTCTGTTTAGATTTGCTGATGTAAGAGCATATTAGCCTCTTGCTCTGAGGTGTTTATTCATATATGGGTGTTCTAACTCCCGTTTTCATTTAAAGTATTTAACAAGCTTCTGTACAGCCACTTCTAATATTAGCTATACAAACTACTTGTTTACTATCTATTTCTACTATATTGTCTGACATTTGGCACAGATGTTTAAGGTTATGAGCTGTTAATGAGTTGCTTTCTGTAGTCTGCCAGCTAGTGCAGAGGACTAAAGCTCCAAGTTGTTGATGAGATGCTTTCTGTGTCCAGGGTACAAGGTTTGATTCCTTCATGCCTAATGTGACCCTGAAGAAGTCACTAGACAATGCTACCAGGACACTTCTAAAAGGGTACAATTTGTCCAATGAGCTTGTACAGTCATCAGATAAAAATAAATACAGTCAGGGTTTAATTTCCTTTGCCTCCATTTGCCTGCTGTGCGACTTTGAGTAAGTTACTTAACCAGACCGTGTATGTGGATTAGTGTTCTACCTCAGTTAACCAGTACAAACAAAGAGCAAATATTTAGATGATGTAGGACATGTATTTTCCCTATTCCAGTGTAAACACTGCCATAACTGAACTGATTCATGACTAAGCAGGCTTGCTGTTGTGATTGATTTACTGTATTTCTCTGCCTGAGTGCTATGGGTCATGGCTCAAAAGGGTCTTTGGACCAATCAATTTAACTAGGGAGTAAGCAAACAAACAAAAATAAATAAATTGCTTAAATCTTGGGATATTAACTTCATAGAGATGGAGAAATTGTTAATCTAATTGTCCTTGTTGCACATGCTTCTGAAATTTATATTTCTAAACATCATGAAGTTGGACTATGGGGTTACCAAAGGAGGGCATAGAAGCTAAGGAATCTTTCTGAAATTAAAGAGATGTGCTAGTTCCTGAGTACAAAGTATGTCCCCAGACCTGATGAGTATAAGGAGGAGGTAATTAGAATTAATACACTTCACTTAAACTTCTTTTCTTTTTTGCCACAGTGTGCTGTGGACATAACTTAAAAGGCAGGGGGTGAAAGTAAGCCTTGGCTGTAATATGGATTAAGGGAACAGCTGGAAATGACCAAGAATGACCAAATAATACCAAACTAAATTGCTTCAGGCTCAATTAACGAGAGCTGCTCTGTGTTTGGCATCCTTTGCCAGAGGCCTAGAGTGTTTCTGCTTGAATCCAATCCATCCAAAGCTAAGAACAAGAAATTAAGTTTATTTTGAGTTTGATCTGCACTTTTTCAACTGCATTTTACTGTTTTACTGCATTTGTTTCTTTTTTACTGTTTTTGCTGTTTCTGCCTGCTTCATTATCTGTACTTGTTTTGCAATGAAATATTGCTAAATTAGCATAGACTACCAGACTTGCTGAATCTAGCCTACTTTTTTCATACACTTGAACTCAGATCCACTCACCTTACATTTAGAAGGGCTCTCCTGCACCCTTGTGGCAGAAGAGTATGGATATAATCTTGTCTGAGCTGGGGATTGCTGGAGGAAGGATCATTGTGTGACTTTCTATTGGCAGACTAGTTTAAAACTGTTTAATTTTGCCTGTATATAAGCCTTGAGCTTGTGAGGGTTTTGACCATTCAAAGTTAAGAAAAATAAATTGTTCATGTTGAGTTTGATCTGTACTTTCTGAACTTTATTTTGCTGTTTTACTGCATTCATTTGTGCCTTGTATAGAAGATGCCTTGTATAGAAGCAAATGCCTTCAAACACTGGGCAACTCAGCTGCGCACTTCTGCACTGCAGGCAACTCAGCTGAGCAGTGAGTAGAGTCACCACACGTTTTCCATCCCTTATCCTCTATAGTACCAGTCCCGTTGTTAATCCCAGAACAAAAGCTGCTCTAGCCTGTCCTCTCACAGGTTAGTATTTATGGATTAACCTACTACTATACATAGTGCCTGCTTTAGGCTACGCCAAAACAACAAAACTTCCTATGTAAAAATATCCACTAGAGACAAAATCAAGGTCATGATGCTTAATGTTAGGAGCTTAAACAGTAAACTGCACTTCCTGTAAAAAGCCTATTACTTTTATCCCCAATAGTCATCCTATAGTGGCTACTTTTTTGAACATTTGTGAACAGGACCTATGTGACTTGTACCAACATAAAGCTAATTATAAGTTGTATAATTTAACGTTAAATGAGTACGAAGACCTTATAAAGCTACAGAATAATGATATTATAATTAAACAGGCTGATTAGGGCAGGGCCATTGTGTTAATGAATAAGCAAGACTATATTCAATATGTGAAAGATTTTTAGCAGATGAAAAAGTTTTTCGTAAGATTGACATGCCAGCTATTAAAAAGCTTATATTGAATTTGAACATGACTATATATGAGATGCAATTAGCTAATGATATTTCTGTGGATTTATTTAACTTTTTCAGTGTTTCCCACCCAACTATACCTGTTTTATATGGGTTTCCAAAGATACATAAAAATCTCAATCACCCTCCAATGAGACCTATTGTGTCAGGTGGAGGGTGGTTGACTGAACCTATTTCGATCTATTTGCAATTTATCTTAGGAGCTATCTATGTCGAATTAAAAACTTTTTAAGGATATTGGTGATTTTTTAGCTAAACTGAATGAATGGTTTACCTCTACACAATGTTCTCAATTTTTGTTTGTGACTTTGGATATTAATTCACCTTTTGCTGTTATTCCTAATTCTTTTGGTCTTGATGCTGTACATGATTTTTTATTATTTATTTATTTTATTTTATTCTACATTTGTTGACCGGGATAGTCCGACTGGATACATGTCCATTTTCAGCGGAGGCGCGGGGAGAAAAGGTCCAAGATAGTAATACACATTGAACATTTAGTAAATGCTAGTTTCAAGCAGATTACAGTTATAAGTAATACCAGCATTTAGCACATATAGTACTTATTATAAAACACTTTACAAAACATAACATTATTTTCAAAGTTAAACATACATAATATTGCATTCAGGTTTAAGACACACTGAGCAGCAGTTATACAATTGACCCTTCCTGAAATGGAGTGGTAGAAAAAAGTTAGAAGTAGTTGAAGGTAAGACACCTAAGAAATAGAGAGGTCACCAGCTGGGATTAGTGCAAGGACATAACCAATGAGTTTTGAAGTATTTCTTGAGTTTGTTTTTGAATGGAGTTAGTGAGGGTTCTAGGGTCAAGTCATCTGGGAGTCTGTTCCATATTTTTCCAACAGAGTTGGCAAACAGAGAGTCCCCAGCTGAGTAGCTGGATTTCTATGTGTATGAACACATTGAAGGTGTTGCAATGGGTACGGCAATTGCCAATACATATGCCAATATCGTATTAAATCAATGGGAGAATGCTTATGTTTTTAATTCTGATTCACGGTTTAGCTCAAAGATACTATTTCTTAAATGCTTTGCAGGTGATTTTTTTTTGATCTGCAGTCTTTTTTTATTTATTGATTATCTTGAAAATACTACCATTTTTTTCAGATTTAAAGTGCCATTATTCAAGCAAGGAAATTGATTTTTTAGATGTTAGAATAGAGAATACATTGAATGGTATCAGTACTTCTATATATAGAAAAATGTACAAGCTAACCATTATACACACAAAGTATGCATGCACCACATGTGTTCAGAGGCATGGTAAAGGACAACTTACAGGAGTCAGTAGACTCAACACAGATCAGGCAAAATGTATAGTACAGATGAGTGAGACAATCAAAGATTTCAAGGAGAGAGGCTATAGTGAACTTACATTGTCAAAGACAATGCAAGAAGTATTGGATAACAGAAGTGAATTTGCTAAACCATTTTTTACCAACAAAGTGTTGAGTTCTCCTATAATAAATAATTCTAGAAAAAATGCTGGTTGTCTAAGATATGTCACTACATTCAAAAGAAGGATGAATGATGTTAAAAGGATAATTTCTAAAAACTGGAAAATATTAGATTAGAAGCTATACCTGAATTAAGACAGTTTATTGGTGAAAAACCCAGTTTTGCTTATAGGAATAGTAAAAGTTTAAGAAGAAGATTATGTTAAAAAGATTTTAAATGATTCACTAATTCAAATAGTAACACTATAGGGAGAAAGCAAGGAATATCCTCATGCTATAATTGTGTTTGTTGTAAATTTATAGTTAGTGATAATGTCTTTGTACATCCACAAACTGACCAAAAATATACTTTCACATGTCTTGCAACATGTAATACTACAAATATAATGTATCTTGCTACATATATAAATGTATATAATAAAAACATATATAAATATATAAATATAAAATGTCCTGCTTTTTTATGTAGGTAAATGTAGTCATACGTTTAAGGAGCAAATTACTGAACATCGTTCGGATATACATAGAAATATTTTAACTAATGCTTTAGCGAAACATGTTGCAGAGACTGATAGTAGTCATGACTAGATTTTGAGTAATTGATCTGGTCTTTAAGAATAGCAGAGGAGGGGATATTAACAATATATTAGAACTCAGGGAGTATAACTGGGTATTACATTTACAGGCAGATCTTTACCCTGTAATACTGCTGTTACTATAAAACCTCTTTTCCCAAGGAAACAAATGAGTTTATTCTGTATTTCTAATGCTCTATTTTTAAATATTTCTGAATGTGTTGAAGTGTCTTAAAAACTTATAAAAATGTTTAAATTGTTTGCTTCTTTAAGAAATGTTTTAAATAATTTTAATTGTACAATTGTTGTAATTTGTTGATAGGGGAGCTGTGTCATGAGAATTTATGGATGTCTTATAAATTAAGTATCTTGTATTAGTCTTAGCTATGTCCCTTATGGACAGCAGCAGTCAGTGCTGATCATAGAATCGCTCTGTTAACAATGACCATCTAACTATGGTCAATTAGGGTGCACTGATGTTTTTTACATGGCTAGGCTTCTAAAGGCCCCAGGGCCATTAGACTAGTAACCTCCTATGAACCTATGAAGTCAATATTGCATAGTGGTACTGGATTTCAATAAAAAGGTGGGGAGTAATAAATAAGAATGGGACAGATGTATAATATGATTAATATATAGCAGCATGTGTGCTGATTGGCCACAGAATCAGTGTGTCTGTTGTAAATCCAGCATTGCTCACAAGAATAAGTCTAGCAGGCTGCAGCTGCTGAGAACAGTAGCTACAGCCAATGTGTTCTCTTCTTCACTAAATGGAGAAAAGAAATGTGACTACCAATAAAGTGAAAGACAAACTTCTACCCTCAAAGTACATCATAAAAATAAATGAATGAATAAATAAATAAATAAATACAATAAGTACCAACATTTTTAAAAAGTTACTCCAAACCTATGGCTGGGACATCAGGCCTCTACAGGTATTCTAATATAAAGAGTATGATGCATGCATATTCCCGAATCCTAAAAAGAAAAAGAAAAAAGATGCAAACTGCCCTTTAATGCATTGCACAAGAATCAATATGTGTATGTCCTATGCATGTATGGTGCATTATAAAGCTGTCTTGAAACATGGAAAGCAGCAGAGAAAGTCTATAGCAAAAAGAATTTTGGGGGTATAATGAAAGTATCTAAAATGTTAAGCATTTCCTAATAGCAACATGCAATAATATTGCTCAGTTCTGAAGAAGGCCTTGTTGAAGGTTGAAAGTGCTTAACCTGAGCAATACTGTGGAATTTCAGCATTTTTGTAGATTTTTGTGAAGATTAAAGTCCTTTTGCATGGAGGTCCTGGAGGTACCTCAATTTTTGGTGATTTATGCGGCTTTTTACTTTGTTTCACCTAGAGGCTGGTATATACTTTGTTTTATTTTTATAACATGCTATAATAGCTATGTCTGGCTTACTTTGATCACACAGACTCTGCCCTCATTATCAAATCATGCTAGCTGTGGGTAAATTTAACATTATCCACACCTAGTTATGAATTATTCCTAAGTTATTATAATTATTGATCTTATGGTCTTTACTACCAGTAAAAGTATGGGAGTGTGTCTGGTTAAAGTGCTATTAAAGAATAGACTAGGGAGCTTGAAAAGTGAAAAGAAAAAAATCCCAGTAAGAGGATAAGCAGACAAGTATGAATTCTAGAGCCAAGGCTGTAAAAAAATATAACAACAGAATCTACAGACTGGGCCGGGAAAAAAGGTCCAGTAAAAACATCTGCCAGTCATAAGAAAGCTGCAATTTGTGATGGTTTCAACTGTTAAAAGGAATGTGGTGCTGTAATCCACTCAAAAAAAATAACATCAAAATACAAGTCACTTAGTCGAAATGACTCAGAGCAAGTATTATTCTTAAGCTGCATAGCTAGTTACTTAGAAGTTGGGGTTTATTTGCCCCAAAGAATGAACATAAGTACCATTTTGCAATGTATGATAAGTGTAAATGTTTAATAAAGGAAGAGGTAGAATGTAAGTGCACTTGCTGTACTTGAAGACAACAGCTCTGTCTTAGGTCTGAATCAATAGACTTGAGAGAATCTCTGTGTAGTAGCTGCTAGGCCTTGGAGTGGGAAGGAAGGACTATGTCAGCAGCAGAAGATACAGTAACTGAAGCAGGTGGAGACTGAAGGCACATGAATAGCAGGGACTGTGAATAATAGGTAGAGTAGTATGTAAATAGTGGGGGACTATGGTAGGTACTGGTTAGTGTCTAGTTAGCAACAGACTGTTATGTGAGGGTAGGACTCAACTCATTCACTCCTACAGAGCCCTTCTGTATACTACCATTTAACATCCATAGCTCCTTAAGGGTTCAGACTTTTTTGGGGGGCTGGCTTCCACATCTTACCAATTCATAGCAGGGAAAATAAGAAATCATATCCCATTAGTGATTTAGACAAACCATCAGATTTACAGTTTTGTACTTTGTTTTAAGCCAATGCTTATGCATTTTAGTATCCTGAATACCGTGATTTCTAGTAAAATAAATGCCTCACATATGGTAGGTTCTTCTTTGGCTTGTAGAATGTCTGTATTTATTTTTTAGTTACAATATGATTTTTGTCATTCTTCTCTTAAACTTTGTGTGATAAATACCATGATAACTTAATTACTTGCAATATAAAGAATCAGGACACATTGAATTCTTTCTGGTGTGTTCCTAAGGTCTCTCACAGTACAAAGTAGTGAATCCAGAACTTCCAGATTTCAGAGAGATTCCCCTCTAGATTTATGGTTGTTTACTGACTGTAGGGTCATTATCTTGAGACAAAAAAGAAACAGAGCAAACATATGTTGGCAGTTTATTGGGCTGTGAAAATGAGAAAATATTGCATAAGCCAGTTTTGCAATGAATGTTCAATCAAAATTAAGTATTTTAGTGATACTTTGTTAAAATATGAAAAAAGCATGTCAGTTGTCAGAGTGAGTGTAATGGATGGATGACTTACTTGTTCAGCCCTAGCAGAAAGCAAATCACAGTGGCAAAAAGCGCAAGAAGCCAAAACACAAACTACAGCGCCTTAGTGACCCCAAAAATGCTTTTTTCTTCTTAGATTAAATCAAAAGTGTAGAGAAAGTATGGTTGCAAATGGTGGCACACCACAAGACAGACATCTCAAAGATACTTTCACTTTAAACCTTTCCTCCAAACTGAAGATCCAGCCCTAATCGCAACTCATACCCAAGACTAACTGAATACTTAAAGATATAATACTTACATACTATATGTAGAATATGTTGGAGGGATATACTGTTTCTGTGGGACTGTCTTCCACTCCACATAAAGCAAAGTAGTTCTCTTATGCTATTCAAATGCAGTTTGAATGAATAGATGGGTAACATCAGATTCACCTCAATTTAGCACCCTTGTCCCTCATGGATAGGTGCGATATGTAAATGTCCCAACATATTCTTATTCTGCCTGACTCTAAGTTATTCATATACAAAATATAAGGGCTAAAAACTACCATGGGAGTGTAAGGCTAGGCTTCTTAATTTTTTAATAACCTTTATTGAATTATCACTTGTGACACAGGAAAAATTACATTTATATAAACGTCATCAAACTGTATTAAGTTAACAGTAACAAACATTATACTTCACATATATTGCTATATATCATACAACCTAAACAACATTATATAAATTATTCAATTCCTGACCCCATTTTAAACAAGAAACATCTTTATTAAACCATCACTTACGACATAAGCAATCATAAGCAATCGACCAAACCACAAAAGGAGGGGGAGTTTCCATATTTATCAAGGATATTCACACCTCCAGGTTAGTGGCATTGCAGGAAGTATCGGAGACCATCCATGTGCAACTAACAGTGGGCAAGACTGCTTTTCAGTTTATAGCATCCTACAGACCACCCTCTCAAAGTCAGGAATTTTGTTGTATTTTTGGGTGACATACATATATCCTCCCATTGTTTCTTTGTGAATTGCTTATCTAGTCTCTCTTCCCAATTCTTTCTAAACTCCTCTGATTGATTCTTATAGTTATCATGCAATATTTTATATCCTCTACGAATTATTCCTTTTTAATAGCAGCTTCTGTTCTAGATTCTACTAAAAACTCTACTAGTGTTGGTCTTTCATTTAGGACCCCCCTATTTCTTTCTCTTTGCTTATACTCTGATATCAATCATTGCTAGGGAAGGCAGTCTCTAATCTGCAGTCCAAATAAATTCTTGACCTCTTCCCATTATGTTACCTTTCCCTCTCTAGTTATTTGCTCCCAATAGCTTGGCTCCTTTGCCAGTTTTCTCCAATAAATTCCAGCCCTCTCTTGCTTATTGTCTATATCCATTATTGCAGTCATCCCTATCGGTAGAATCTCCTTTCTCCATTCCCATATTGGCTTAGTTCTTAAAATTCTTCTCTTCAATCAACTTACCTTTGCCCACAAAATACTCTATCAATCAGAACCCACCCCCCCGTGCTCAAAGATCTCATTCAGCCACATTCCTCCTCAAGACCCTTCGCTCCAGCAACAACAAAGCTAACAATTCATCTGGTGACTCACTTTTTTTTCCAACTACGTTTTCAAACACTGGAATAATCTACCTAACTGACTAGTAACTAACTCCTCAACACTTCAATTTAAAACTTCTAAAAATGCACCTTACTAACATCTGGCTCTGCACCTGCAACTCCCCTGAATAACCTATTCCTACTTTTCACTCTGTTATCATTACTCTAACTCTGCTAGCATGATCTACCACTAATGGTAGTTTCACTTTAAATGTACATAATCATTTGGATATAGCCACTAAATGTAAAAAAAACAGTTTTTGTGTAAATTGCTGTTGCTCTACTTATTGTGTCTGAAATCACTATCTTGTATGTATTTGTTTCTCACTTGGCTGTATTTGTTTCTCTATTGTATGTATTTGTTACTCATGAAGCTTTTCTCCCTGTGCCTCTGCTGAAAAAGGACCTGTGTCCAGTTGAACTTACCTGGTAAACAAATGTAAAATACAATAAATAAAATAAATAAAACAAATAAATAAATACATGAATACTTTCTGCTACTTTATGGATATAAAATTCTGTATGATTAGTGTTATTCTTCTTTAAGGCCTGCATCCAAAATCCCAGTCTCTTCTTGTTTCTTGAACTTTCCCTGTTTCAATATCATCTCTTTCCACTTTGAATTATAGTTTTCTGCTTGTGCTATGTATAGGAGCCTTAACTGTGTAGCTCTGAAATGCTCCTTCAAATTGGGTAATCCCAGTCTGTCCTGTTCTACTGGAAGAATCAGCTTATCCCACTTGACTCTTGCCTTCCTCCCCACCCAGATAAAGTTCTTCAGATCTTTATTAATTGCTATCCACAACTTCTCTGGTTCATAAAAATATACCTGACCTGTGTATAAGACTAAAGGGACTAAAAACATTTTGACTGCTTGTATCTTACTATCCATATCCATATAGCAAAGCTCCCATTTTCTCAGTTTTTGTATTATCTTTTGTTTAGTCTCTTCCCACATATCCTTAGCTGCCACACCAGTATCATTTTAATCCATACTCCTACATATTTCATTTTATTATGTCCCCATAAATACGGATATTGCTGAACCAATTCGTGTGTGGGTACATAATTTACCACTATTGCCTTTGTTTTAGCTTCATTAATTTTGTATTCCAAAAAGATTTGAAACTGTCTCAAAATGTTCCTCAACACTGTAATGTCTCTTTCTGGTTTTGTCAGGTATAAAATAATATCATCTGCAAACAGAGTCAGCTTTTCTTGACTACCATACCAGTTGTATCCGTGAATTTCTGAGTACCTTATTTTCTTTCCCAGTGATTTGAAATATAATGCAAATAACAAAGGGGGAAGAGGACACCCTTGCCTGGTTCCTCTGCTCAAGCAGAAATGATCTGAGACAACCCCACCTACTTTCATTTTCACGTCCAATCCCTCATATATCCTCCTAATCAACCTTATATATTTTTTCAGGAAATGCAATTACTTACACTGCCCTGGTCATAAAGTCCCAGCTTACTCTGTCAAATGCTTTCTCTGCATCAGGACCTACTAACACCAATGGTATCTTCTTACATTCTGCTTCCCTCTGGAACATCAGTTTTCTGTTAATGTTGTCAAATGTTTGCCTCCTCTCCACAAAGCCACATTCATCCATATCTATCAATTTTGGCATTACTTTTGTCATTCTTTTAGCCATTATAGATATGAACACTTTGAAATCATAGTTTAGTATTGAAATGGGCCTGTATGAAGCTGGGTCTACTGCTTTCTTCCAAGATGTTGGTACTTTTCCTCCTCTTAAAATACTGTTAAACAAAACCTTCCAGATCTTTATCAGTCTTTTCCCTACTCATTTCCAATCTTCCACAGGAATACCATCTATTTCAGGGTACTTTCCTGTAGATTGGTTATACATCACTATTTTTATCTCATCTCCTCCTATCCTAACTGTAAGTAATTGAGCCTCATCTACCTCTAACACTGGCATATTTCATTCTTCCATAAACATTTCCATTTGTATCCTTTCTTGATCTCCATATTTCTCAGCTTTATACAGACTTTCATAGAATTTCCAAAATATTTCTAATATCCCTACAGGATGTCTTGTTACCTTCCTTGTTATAGGCTCCCTAAGCTTGCTGACTGCACTTTCTACTGCCTGAGCCATTGTACTAAAAGTTTTTATGCTCTACTGTTATTATCAAAAAAGTTACTTAACAACAATCTTTCTAAATGTGTGCATATTATCGAGGTAATCCCTTATTTTCTGCTTAGCATTCTGCAGTTGATCCTCTTCTTGTTCTGTAAGATTCCTCCTATTTTGAAATGCTTTAACATTTGTCAGTCCCCCTAGATTAGATTATTCCTGTTACTTCTTAACCATAGTTCCCTTTTTTTATTACCACCCTATTCTTAAATTAATTTTTCCCACTCCCTAGCTATATTTTCAGAGGAAAATTCTATCCTCTTGAATAGCTCCTGAATAATCCCACTACCCATTCCTTAAATTCCTCTTTTTTCAACAGATAGGGAGGAAAGTGCCAGTGTCTCATTTTTATTTCATTACCCTGTCTTTTTGTTTTAGTTATTATTGGTGCATGATCTGAAATAGTTATTGGGTACATATCAAGACCTTCAAGTAAAAGTACATATTCCTGAGAAATGTAAATTATGTCTAGCCTATCCCAGATTTTATATCTTGGGGAATAATATGTAAATAACTCCAAACTCCTGTTACTGAATTCACATTTTCCATGCCAAATATTTTCATAAATTCCTTCAAAAATCTACCCTCCTTTGTTATACTTGCCCTTCTGGGCCTCCAGACACATCGTCACTGTTGCAGATCACATTCCAGTCCCCAACTGTAAGTAATATTCCTTGCTGAAAACTGATTATTTCTCCCAGAATTTTCTTAAGCTCCATTGTAGCAGTTTTAGGTGGACTGTAAATACTTGCCAGTCTAATCCTCCTTCCTTACCAGTATCTGCTTAGTACTACAAATCTGCCTTTATAATCTTTTATACCCTCTTCTATCACTATTGGAGCTCCTTTTGCAATTAATATAAGTACTCCTCTTTTCCTTTGTCCCATTCTGAAAACCTTTCTTTATCCAGTTTACATGTTCAGTTCTTTCTAAGTAACTCCTGTAACATAGCTATTTGGACTCTACATTTTTAATATAGTTCACTACTCTTTCTTTTTTGTATTTAACTGTGAGACTGTTGACATGTAAAGACATTACAGAAAGCATCGCTGCATTAAAAAGTTATTATTCCCACCTTTTATGTGTAACACATTTTTTGTTAAATGTCAAGTTCCATCTTTTGTGTTACATGCATAGACTGTTTGACAGGTTGAACTTTTTTATACTTGTTTCTTGTCATATCCAATTGAGCCTATGCCACATCTTACAAAACTTTTTGTTGTATTGAAATCCCTGAAGCCAAAAAACAAACACACCCCAATAACCCCTAAAACATATTAACTTAATACTATCATACAAAACTATGTACATCTTCAAATACTGAAGTTTTGCCCTCCTAACAGGAACAAAAGTCACAAACTGACAGCCACACTCATAGACTTGAGTTAACCTAAAGGAAAGGTTAAACATGCTAAGATGCATGGTGCAGCCTGTTCTTCTACTAAGTGCTAATTGCTTTTGTCTTTTCTTTATAGCTCTCTCAGCTAGGAAAACCCTGATTGTTTTCAGAGAACACAATGTCCTAGCTAATTTCACTTCTCAGTTTTTTTCCTTTTCTTCAGCCAATCATTCTCCACTAGCCTGTAGCCAGTTTCACTTTATCAGATTGTATCCATGGAGACACAAGAACCAGGCAGCCAGTTTCTTTTTCTCAGATTGTTTCAATGGAAACATGAAGATCAGCTGCAGAATTTCTACAGAGCTTACATGTTTTTGTAGAAAAAAGCCTCATGATATTCAATATTCTTTTTCATTTTCTTGCTTACTCTTAAACTTTGTTACTAAATCAATCTAAGATCTGTAATCCAGTCATTTCCCCATGCAAGAATGAGAAAAAGCACATTACTTTTTCTTTTATCATGCTCTTTTAACCCAGATTTTTTCATTGCATTGCCTATATTTCTTAAAACTGAACAAGTAGAGAGAGAGAGAGAGGAGAAAGAAAAGAAAAAAAAACAGCAGCACCTGTTTGCAATCCCCATTGTACTTAAAAATAACTGAGAAAACTTTACTTTATAGCATGCAAAGAAAGCCATACACCACAAAATAGTGCTAGTAAAAAAAAAATACGTACAGTTCCCCTCCCCAAAGCATTTTTAAACATTAATGACATAAAGTAAGGCATATGATTTAGAGTCCCCCACAAATCCAAGAAAGTCTGAAAAAGTGCACTATTTCCAGATTTTCTTGTTCTGTCATATTTCACACATATAATTATTGCACTGTAATCCCACATTAAGTTACTGGTTTTATTACTGTTCATCCTCATCTCCCAAATCCTGTCTCTGCTTTATTTCCAATGTACTCTCAGTTCTTCTAATCAACTCTCACGCTCCCTTCCTTCACTCCAACAGTTTCCATTGAAACACTGGAAAAAGTTTTACACGTACAGTCTGTCTATGGTCTTTATTACCAGAAGAACAAGAATCAGAATCTCTTTCTGTTTCACAGCCCACTTTTTGTTGGACAAGCTTCTGTATTTTCTCCTTAGCATGTACTTCATCAAAAAATGATTTTATCCCTCCAGGAAAGAATACTTTGAAGACAGCTGGGTACAGCAGTTTGAATCTCACACCTGTGTCTCGACATTCATTGAATAGTGGAATAAATTTGCTTCTTCTCTGGTGTACAATGAGTAATCATTCTCCACAAACACTCTGCTGTCTCCCACTTTTAGTACTTTGTCCTTCTGCCACAGTCAAAATCAACTCTTTCTGTTGGTAGGATTGTATCTTTACTATTAAAGGTATAGGTTGCTTTCTCATAGCCAGGTTTGGAGCATACACACAATGTGCCCTTTCAACTAACAACTCCTGCTGTTGAATGCCAGTCCATTTGCTTATTTGTGCTTTCATAAAATTAATGCAGTCTGTTCCTTCCAGCTTCTCTGGTATAGCTGAAAATCTCAGGTTTTCCCTATGTGCTCTATCCTCTAACTCTATTAATTTTAAAAAACATCTCTTCCTGAATAGTCTCATATTCAGCCAGCCTTTTCTTCATTTTGACCTCTGATTTTTGCAGCTTAAGGCTTCTTCAATTTTTTCCAGCCTTTTGTCATTTGTGTTGATATACTCCATCAATGTTTCATTTATTTTAACCAGGTCTGTGTGCCGTTGTGTTATATCTTCATGTAAGTTACTGGAATTCATATCTGGAGGTTACACTGCTTTTTGCTGAACAGTCTGTTTTAGCTCACAGTATTAAATGTGCTGAGAACAGCATGCATCACTTATATAAGATCCTCACAGATCAACAGCCTAGTAAGTACCTATAAATCTATAGAATCATCTCTGACTTTTACTTTCCTTTCAACTAAGGGTCAAAGCAGAGACATAAGAAAAGTGTCTCATTATTTCAGGATTTTATGAATCGGGAACATGCAGTTGATGAGTTGATGGATAGTATAGAATCTGTACTAGACCCTTTTATTTCTTCCTCTAAATTGAAGTTTGGTTTATTTTACTGGCAGTTGTCTTGGCTGGGTGTTGTTTTTTGTGGCATTTATTGGCCTTTCTAGAAAATGTGGCAGTCATTTATAAGAATGTTTTACACAGTTAGCATTTGCTGACAGAGAATGTAAGATAGTTTGGGGACCAAATCCAGTGGTTGTGTAAATACCTGCTCAAGGCATCTCAAGGAATCTCAATCCCTATCTCTTTTGTAATATAAAGAAAACATGTTGGAAGGATAGATATGTATCACAGAGAATCTCTCTTCTGTGTAACTCATTTTCACTCCACATAAAGCAAAGTACTTCTTTTACTATGTTCAAATATAATTTGGACAAAAGGATGGAAAACTGCACATTCACCTCTGGTTTAACACCCATATCTCTCATGGAGAGAGGCAACAAGTGAATGCCCCCAGCATGTCCTTCTTTTGCCCACCTCTGGGTTATTTGTATGCAAAATGTATGCAATAAAAACTACCATGGGAATGTAAGGCTAGGCTTCTTAAGATCCTCACAAATCAATAGCCTAATAGATACCTATGAACCTATATAAGTGATGCATGCTGTTCCCAGCACATTTAATATTAATGTGAGCTAAAACAGACTGAAACTAGATCTGCAAAATCTATCCATTAACTTTTGTAGCTAAAACTGACACAAATCAGAACAGCAATATATGTCTATAACTTTCTGGGCAGTTTAAGAGAGGCGGTATTAGAAAACAACAACTCATTTGCTTTCCAGGACTGTGAAAATCATCAGTAATAGAACATAATATTAACCTATATCCAAGTATGTACCTTAATGGCACAATTAAGCCAACTATCAAAGTGCTTAAGGGAGCTATTGGAAAGCATAAAGCTGAGTATGAACATAAAATAGCCAAGAAACAAACAACCACAGCTGCACAGCTGAAAGAACTCCCTAGAAATTTTAATTTAAAATAGCCACTAAAACTAAAAACAACTGGAACTCTTTCTTAAACTATGTCAGGATATTAAGAACTAACACCCAACAATGCTCAGAAGTAGTCCACAATAATACTAACTGACCCAAAGGGAATAGATAATATTTTAGCAAACAAATTTAGTGCAAATTTTATTCCCACTCAGAGCAATTCCACAGATTCCACAGTCCTAGCCACCCTATTTAATTACTATTGAAAATGTTCTCTCAGCCCTCTCAAAAAACTAGGAATACTTCATCCATGGGCCCAGATAACATACCTGGTTACCTGATTATCAATGCCAAATATGGTCTTTCTGAACCTCTCATTAACTGCTGTAATCTAAGCCTCTCCCCGGTTACATTCCTGAAGCCTGGGCAATAGCCATTATAACACCATTACAGAAGGGTGGCCCAATCAAGGACCCTGGTAACTATAGACCCATTAGTCTCACTAGACTCTTGTTGGCCATGTTGGTGCAGCGGTTAGGGTCGTCACCTCACAGCAAGAGGTTCTCCAGTTTGATTCTTGGCTGGACCGCCTTCTGTGTGGAGTCTGCATGTCCTTCCTGTGGTTGAGTGAGTTTTAAAGAACGCAGGTAGGTGTGTATGTGTGAACGTGTGCCGTCTGTGAAGGTTGGGCACCAGGCTGGCAACTTGACACCGTAAAAACTCCACTGCCAATCAATCTGTGGACCGGTGATCCACTGTGGTGACCCCTGACAGGAGAAACTGAAAGACATTGCTAGTCTCACTAGCATCTATTGTAAAGCTATGGAACACATTTTCTCAGATTGCATTAATCTGGACATTGATAATCTCTTAACCCTAGACCCTCATCAATTTGGCTTTGTCAAAAGAAGGTCCTGCCTCTTTAATCTGTCAAATTTCTTTGAAAAAGTAATTGAAACAGTGGATAGTGGTTATACAGAGCAAACAACATATCTTGACCTGGCCAAGGCCTTTGACACTATTCCCCATGCAGGTTTTATTGATAGACTTGTAAATCTGAATATGAATCCTTATGTTGTATGATGGATAGCTAAGCTAAGAAAACACCTGCCCTCCCTATTGCTGTTTTCTTTTGTGGCTTTGCAATTGCCCGCCCCTACTGTATATTTAATCTGTGACACTCCTCCCAGTCTAATGTCTTTAGCTCATTCTACCTAATACGTTGAGAAAAAAAAATTTGAATTTTATTCATCTGCTTACTGTGTTTGTGTTTCTTCCTACTTTATTACTTATTTTGCTCTTGCTGCCTGTTCTTAAAAGTACTTAATAGCATTTATTCTGCTGCATTTATTACTGCTTGTTAGTAGCCGATTAAATTGTAACTGTTATTCTAAGCCTTTGGATTACGCACTTGGGCTTTAGACTAGTTGTTTCACATTAGGAAGGTTTGTGGTCTGCACTGTTGTGGCAGGACAGGAAGCTTACATCCTTCTGAGTTGGGAGTTGCTGATTGAAGGCTTACTTAGTGTCTGTTCTAAAGTGTATTAGTTCTGGTTTAAGCACTTGGGTTTTGGGCCAGTTTTTTTACATTACGAAGGTGTGGTCTGCACTCTTATGGAAAGCTGGATTCTGCCCTTCTGAGCTGGGAATTTCTGGTCACAGGCTTATTGTGCCTGCTTATTTGAACTGTTTCTTTCTGAAATTGGAGAGCCTTGTTGCTGCAGCATAGACCAGATTCAGGCCTGCTGAATCTAGCTTTGTTTGTATAACTTGAGCACTGACCCAGGCCATCTTTTTTTTGGAGAAGGTTCCCCTGCACCCTAGCAGCAGGTGTGTGCAATTAGAACTTGTCTGATTGAAGACTGCTGGAGCAGGGCTCAGTTTTGAGCTCTTTTCTGGTTAATTGGGTAACGTGTTTAAATCAGTTGTTTGTTTTCTATTGTTTTTTATTTATATATATATATATATATATATATATATATATATATATATATATGTATAAATTGCATTCTATTCATCTGCTTTTACTGTATTTGTGTTTCTTCCTACTTTATTACTAGGGGCATTGACTACAACTCTGATCTGAGATATATAACAATAAGTATCATTTTCTGTGCATTTAAAGAGTTTTTTGATTGTATCTGCTTTATTTTCTGAAAACAAACAAAAATATACTTGTTTCCAGCCTTTCTAAGCTAGTATTATATATATTGTATATAGTTTTCAGGTTAAGTGCTGAATTCAGGGCTGTGTTACAAATCTCTGTGTTTGCCCATACCTTACTTGGATAGAAGGAAGTTTCTCTGTTCACCTGTGAGAGAGGGGAGCTTTGAGCAGCCTATCTGTCCCTGGAGGAGTGGTTTCAGTCCAAAAATGAGTAGTTCATTGGCCATTTTGGGCTAATTTCTATCTCTTTCATTTCCCTGCTATAAATACCGCATTTGCCTGGTTTTGCATGCCAGGCAGTGTCGGTTAGTTAGGGTATAACTATTCCTGGCTCCACAAAGTCTCCTCTTCAATTTTTCCTTTGGAACTAGACACATTTTCAACTTAAGCACTCAAGCCATTCATTTCTGAGCCCAGGACTTGCTCAAAACTCATAGCAAGGACTTATAAACCCTAGCGCTAGACCCTCCTATAATGTACAGAAGGACAAGGCTCTCTATTCAATCTTACCAGCCACTCAGTAAAACAGTTCACTGTACCAATCCAGGCATGCCCAAAGGGCAGTTTCAGGTGTACTCTCCAGTCCAACTGGTGAATCTGGGCATTTTGAGGTAATGTTTCAACTGCCTCATGTACACAGACAACCCTGTCCTCCTACCACCAAACACTAATACATGTGAGAGATGCAATTATACAGCCAAACTGGAGGCTACACTCTCTCAACCCAAGGCTGGATCAGACAGTCAAGAGGAGAAGGGAAATACCTGCATCACTCTACCAGTCTTACATAGACCCATTAAACCAGCACCGGCAAAAAACACACATAAATACATGAAAACATACTCGGAGGCTCTAAATAAAAATCTGCAAAAGCAACAGAGACCTCCAAAGCAGACATCCAAGCAACCTCCACGCCCCCAACACAAATCATGAAACACATACTTCACAAAACCAGTGTGCTCTGCAATCACAGTCCTTAAGGCAAAATAACATACCCAACATACTAGTAATAGGTGACTTTATAGTCAGGCACACTGATGTCCCACTCACTAGGCTGAATAAGGAGAAGGTTACTGTTAGCTGCCTGTCAGGTGCCAGGATCTGCCACATAACACAAGCACTCAGGTCACTCCAAAACAAGTACAAATATGACTCTGTCATTGTCCATGTTGGTGTGAATGACTTGAGCCGTACCTCCCTGGCTACATGAAAAGAGACATGGAAGAGCTCTCTGATCTTGTAGCCCAGGCCAGTATGACCCTGACCCTAAGTAGCATCCTGCCCTCACCAAGAAAGATACCACAGTATAAAGAAAAAAATATCAATTTCAACAATTGGCTTAGTTTCTGGTGTCATTCAAAGGGGATTCAGTGTCTGTCTGCCTGGGATGACATGCTCGACAAGCCACGCTGCTTCGCTAGAGACGGCTTGCACCTGTCACCCTTAGGCTTTCGAATACTGGCCAAGGCTTTGGCCACCCCCATAGTGCCTTTTTTAGGCAAGGCTCAAAAGACAAACCCACCACCATAAATAGCACAAGTAATAAAAAACTGAGGGTAATGCTACTCAATGCCAGAAGTCTAAACCTCAAAATGCACGCACTCGAGGCACTCCTCAATATGGAGAAAATTTATATATGTGCAGTAACAGAAACCTGGTTTAAGGCTCCAGAGAGCACCCCAGCACTACCAGGCTACAACTCATACCATACATTTCGGCCACAGAACCCAGGCCGAAATACAAAAGGCAGGGGTGTATCCATATTCATCAAGGATACCCACACCTCCAGGTTAGTGGCACAGCACGATGCTTCAGAGATCATCCACGAGCAACTAACAAATGGCAAAACTGCAATGCAAATTGTAGCTTGCTACACATCACCCACCATGTCCCAGGATCCACATTCTGCATTTCTGGAAACACTGGGAAATATAAAGGTCCTACCAAATGCACTAATATTGGGTGATTTCAATTACCCAAACATTAATTGGGAGAACTACTCAAGTACTAACTCCCTTGCCCAACTTTTCCTAGAATTTATACACTCAAACGCCATGGATCAACGGGTCAACACTCCCACCAGAGGTGACAACATATTGGACCTGGTCATCACCAACATGGGCGATCGGTGCTTCACACCGGAGGTCAACCCATTGCTGGTTAGATCTGACCATAAACAGATCACTTTGGATATCCACATTCCACCCCCACCCCTGGACAAGGAAACCACTGTGAAAAACTTTTCAAAGCAAACGTCACGTTACTTAACACCGAGGTGGAAATTTTTAAAGCCCCCATGCTAAAGGATAACATTGTCCAAGCTGAAAAATCCTTTACTAATGCATTCTATGGGCACCTACAAGAATGCATGGATTGTGCTATCCCAAGCAAAACCAAGACTCACTCCTCCAAGAAAAGGAAACCAGTCTGGTGGACTTCTGCCATAAACAAGCTATACAATAGAAGGAGGACTACAGAAAAGAGTAAAATCCCAAGAAGGGAAGACATCCCTGATCAGTATCAGCAAGAAACTATGATCCTTCATAAAATCATCCAAGGCGAGTTTCGAAAGAAAAATTGCCAAGGACTCCAAAGATAACTACAAGGCATTCTTTAGCTATGTCAAGAATCTAAGTGGCAATGCTCAGATCTGCTCGAAGTTAGTGCAGAATGGTACAAAATACACTGAACCGACCAATATTGCCAACATTCTGGAAGACAGGTTCAGCGCAAACTTCACCCCCCCTCACCCCAAAAGGGCCCATAACCATACCAGAAGAATATAGAGCTCCTGAAATCACAGACATTCAGGTTAAAACAGCCCTCTCCAAAGCCAAAAACACAGCATCAATGGGACCGAACGGTGTCCCAGGCTGCGTCCTACATGATCTCAAAGACGAACTAACCCCTCATCTAAACACACTGTTCAAACTCAGCCTCTCCACAGGTTACGTACCCATAGAGTGGCGCACAGTAACAATTATTCTGCTCAACAAAGGTGGGGCCACAACAGACCCTGGGAACTATCACCCTATAAGCCTGACTAGCTTGGTCTGCAAGGCTATGGAGCGCATCATTATGGAACTCATTAACAGAGACATTGGGAACCTCCAAACACTGGACTCTACCCAGTTCAGCTTTGCTAAGGGCTGATCATGCCTCCTAAACCTGGTGGACTTCTTTGAGACAGTTACCAAGGCTATAGACGAGGGAAAGGTGGTACACACAACCTACCTAGACCTCGCAAAGGCCTTTGACACCATTTACCATTCTGGTATTATAGACAAGCTCACCAGCCTGAACATAAACCCCTACGTCACAAGATGGGTTGCCAACTGGCTCACGGACAGAACTCACATGGTAATAGTTGTGGGAGCTAGGTCTGACTCTAAACTGGTTACAAGTGGCATTCCCCAGGGCTCAGTCATAGGACCCCTCCTGTTCGGCATATACTTCTCAGAGATACAGGCAAGCATAGGAGAATTATGGCTGACCAAGTTCGCAGACGACTGCAAACTAGGGGCTATAATTGACTCTCTGGCTGATACAGGCATCCTCCAAATGGGTCTCACTGAGACGGATACCTGGTGTCAAAATCATGGCCTCAAGCTAAATGCCAAAAAGTGCATAGTCATCCCCTTTAGTAAAAACAAAGTACCCACAAACTACCACATATGTGGTAGTCCCCTAAATACAGAAGACGTAATAAGGGATCTGGGGACCCAAGTAGATAGTAAACTCTCCTTTGATAATCATATTGCCAAAGTGGTTAGAAAATCCTTCTACGTGGCCCACCTTATCACAAAAGGGTTCGCATCCAGATCAAAAAAGGTCATTGTGCCCCTCTACTCATCGCTCATCAGACCCATCATAGAGAACAATGCCCCATTTCGGATGTATCTTACAAGACACCTGCAACAGCTGGAAAGACCACGGACGTACCTCACCAAGAGGATCACTTGCCTCAAACAGATGCCCTATGCAGCTCGATTGAAGAAACTTCAGCTGTACTCGGTTGCATACCGCCTACTCAGAGGTGATCTCTGCCTGACATACAAGGCCATGTCCATCCCAGAACTGATGGACATGCTCCACCTAAAGAAAAGTTTATCCCTTCGAGCCACACGCTCTAGGGATCTAAATCGCACCACAACATAACTAGGATGTGCTGGAGGGATAGATTCCTGTCACAGAGACTTCCTATGCTTTGGAACAAGATTCCAGTCTACATTAGGCAGAGCTCCTCACTAACACTCTTCAAGAGAAACCTTGACGAGTGGATGGGAAACAGAAAGTTTACTCCGTGGATCACTTCAGTGGCTCTGCTGGACAGAGGCACAGGGAATTAATCTAAGGGGGTGGCGAAAGCCAACACATTCTGGCTAGGCTTATAAATGCCTTTGGGCAGATAGCCTAGTACCTACCTATGAACTGGTTATCTAACAGAACACATGTGATTACTGTAGATCAGAGTGTGTGATATACTTTTAAGAAGGTTTCTAGTCAGCAGGCATGTGCATATACAGTAAGTACTAAGCACGTGCAGGCTAGAGTGCCATTTTGTAGTGAGCAGTCAAGATGTAAGCATGCTGGGGCATGGCCAAGATGTGTTCTGAATAGCAGCAGTTCATTTCAGCTCTGTCAGTTCAATATTTGTATGACATGATTTTTTTTGACAAAAACTATCCTAGAAATGTTTTTTTCTTCACTAATAGATTCTCCTAAATAGAATTTAGGAGTGTATATAAAATTTTTAAAGAAATTTAGATTTTTTTTCCTGTCAAAAATGCACTGGATAACTGTCTCAAAATGAGCTCTTCTAAAACTAACCATCAAGAAACATTCCTCAAAAAGGAGCTACAGTCTCTACTTTCTAATATCCAGGACTTGCCAATGGAAATTGACAAAATGGACTTGCAACTAGATAATTTCAAGGAGAAATGTGTGACACCCGTGCCCTGGCCCAGCAATCAAGGAGCCTCAATCCTCACCACTAACACCAGTGAGGAGTGTCTCATATAGGAGGAAAGGATAACAAATACACACAGTAAAGTGCAATTTACCTTAAGAGCACACAGAGATCACAGTCAGTCTGGGGCTGGTCACTGCTTTGCTCTCCAGGTCCCCAATAAGACTCCCCACTGGCACAGCTATAGAATCCAGATCTCAGTCAGCTGGGCAAGCTAAAACCTCCAGCACCCTCTCTGTCCAACCAGTGCTTCGTGTCCCTGCCCAAGTAGCTGACACGCACACACTTTGAGGTAAGAGTTTTATACAACCACACAGACACTCCTGGGGAAGGCTGGTACAGGCTCTCCAGCTGTGCCTCTTTTTCCCAGACTATACAGTAGAAATCACTGCCACCACCCAGCTAATATTTATCAGCTACTAAAAGGCCCTTAGGGTGTCCAATTATTACTGTGCAATATTATTATCCAAATAGGTAAGTGTGACTGAACAGTCAAGGCTTATTTGGTGTGACTTGGACAGTAATCACTGTAAATATGCAATGTATTCTAGAGCTTAAATTATCTCTACACAAAACAGCCACAGTTGAAAGGTTTTAAAAATATTTAATAACAAATAGTCAAAACACAAGACAATACTTTTTACTACACAGTGCTAGTCAAGAGTTCAGAGATCACAGAGAAATACTTAAAATAATTCAGTAGTACAGTCCTGACATCACAGAAAAACACTTAGTCTAATCTTTCTAGTTTCTAGCTATTTCTAAGAGAAAACACAAATCTAAGATAAATTTACATATAGAGCAAAGGCAGAGTGCTGATGAGTTGGATGGTCAAGATAAGAATGCTTAATACTCTTTGATTTTCTCTGTTTTTAAAATAACATTCTTGTTTCATATTAAATCATTACTTACACTTCCCTAGGTTCCCAGGCTAACAGGCTACATTCTTTAGTAAGCTCACACCAGGTCAGGAAGCAAAGCCATTAAGGACATTTATGCATGCAAATTCTGGCCATTAAATCTGGCCTTAAAACAATAGCAAGAATTCCTTCATCTAGACCGGTCAGAGCCGTGTTTACATAAAAGGGACACAGCATGCTTTACTTGGTCAGTAGAGTGCACTGTTGTTACATTTTTTCCAGTTCCACATGTAACACTATTTTTACCATTGAAGACAACAAGCCTGTGGTTTACATTAATATTTACAGATGGCAGAATTATTTCCAAAATTCTATCTGGCTAGGCTGGCAGGCTTCACATATCTTCACCCAATCTTCACATATCTCCCCCCTGGAAAACTCAAGCTAGTTTTTCAAGTGATTCTTGAGAAATGCTGCTTGAGGGAGTGAGGTCTATCTGAGTATACCTTACCCTGTTCCCTGTCTTGACAGCCGATATGCATTGGCATTGCTAATCCCACTGCACTGCTGCATGGACATATCATATGCTTGCAACCCCAGGCTACATCTTAGCAACTTGGCATTTTGCTGACTGGCTCTGTTTAACCATGTTAGGGGGTTGTGATCTGCCATAACAGTGAATTTTCTTCCATAGAGATAAGGCTGATGTTTCTTCAGTGCCCACACTATGGCTAGACATAACTTTTCTACAGCTGCATAGCATTCCTCCCTGGGTTGGAGCCTATGACTGAGATAAACCACTGGGTGCTCTTCTCCCTCTGAAGAAATCTGGCTAAGTACAGCCCTCACCCCTTGGTTCGAAGCATCCACCTGCACAACAAATTCTTTGCTGTAATCTGGACTGGCTAAGGCAGGGGGTACTCCCAAAGCTTCTTTAAGCTTCTGGAATGCCTGCTCACATGCTGGGGTCCACACTACCTTATCTGGTCTGTTCTTCCTTATCAGGTCTATGAAGGGAGCAGCTATGGTACTATAACTGGGGGCAAACTTTCTGTAGTACCCTGCTGTCCCTAAAAATGCCCTCACCTGCTTTTTAGTAACAGGTGCAGGCCATGCCTGAATGGCTTGCACTTTGGCAGGTTCTGGCCTCATCTTACCACTCCCCACTCTATGTCCTAGGTAGGAGATCTCTGACATACCCACCTGACAGTTGCTTAATGGTCAACCCTGCCCTCTGTAGTCTGTTCAGCACCTCCTGACATGCTGAAGGTGCTCTTGCCAGGAATGGCTGTAGATGCCAATATCATCTAGGTAAGCAAGGGCAAACCCTCCTGCTCCTACTAGGATATGATCTACCAGCCTCTGGAAAGTTGCTGGGGCATTCTTCATCCCAAAGGGCATCTTTGTGAATTCATACAAGCCAAAAGGAGTCACAAAGGCTGACTTCTCTCTAGCACTGGGAGTCAAGGACACCTGCCAGTAACCCTTGGTAAGATTGATAGTTGTAAGATACTTAGCCCCACCCAGCTGCTCTAGGGCCTCATCTGTCCTAGGCATGGAGTAAGCATCTGACTCAGTGTGACTATTCAATTTCCTGTAGTCCACACAAAACCTGGTGCTGACATCCTTCTTTGGCACCAACACCACTGGGGAGGCCCAGGGACTGTTGGACTCTTGAATCACCCCTAGTTCCAACATCTCCTGTACCTCCTCCCTTAGAATCTGTTTGACTCTCTCAGGCACTCTATAAGGGGCCTGCCTAATAGACGTTTGGGGTCCTGTATCCACCTGATGCTGCCCCAGGTGGGTGCACCCTGGTTTCCCAGTGAACATGTCCCCAAATTCCTGCAACACTGCTTGGATTTCTCGAACCTGGGTAGGAGATAGCTGCTGGGACATTGCTACCCCTTCCACTGAGGTGTCAGCCTGAGCCTCACTGAGGAGATCAGTCACCAGATCTCCCTCAGACTCCTCCTGCTATCCTCTGCAAATGCTCAGCACAAGGGCCTCCCTATCATGGTAAGGTTTCATCATGTTAACATTGTACAATTTGTGCCACTGCCTTCTGCCTAGCAGTTCCACCATGCAGTTAACATCACTTACCTTTCTTACCACCTTGTAGGGTCCCTCCCAATCTGCTTACAGCTTGTTGTGTCTGACAGGAATGAGAACCATTACCTGCTGCCTTACAAAATACTCTCTAACTTGAGCATTCCTGTCATACCACACCTTTTTCCTGTTGTTGGACTTCTGCCAGGTTCTCCTGGGCCAAGCCCATGAGTTCCCTGAGCCTTGTCCAGAGGTTTAGGGTGTATGCCACAACAGACTCTGTGTGAGACTTGCACTCACCTTCCCACTCATCTTTAATTAAATCTAGAGGTCCCCGCACCCTATGCCCATACAGCAACTCAAAGGGTGAAAAACCTGTGGATTCCAGGGAACCTCTCTATAAGCAAACAACAGATGGGGCATATATTTGTCCCACTCCCTTTTAAACTGATCTGCAAATGCCTGTAGCATGGACTTGATTGTAGAGTTTAACCTCTCAACAAGACCATTAGTCTGGGGATGTTAGGGGGTGGTTTTCATGTGCTTCACCCCACAATCCTTCCACAGACAAGCCAGCAGGTCTGACATGAAATTGGCACTGCTGTCAGTCAGTATTTTTTTTGGGAAACCTTATCTGCTGAAAATCTTTAACAAAGCATTTGCCACCTTCTCTGTCTCAATGGAGGACAAAACCACTGCCTCAGGGTATTGTGTAACATAATCCACTACCACTAGAATATACTTTTTCCCCTGTGGAACTTGGGGTACTCAGAGGACCCACAATATCCATAGCTACCCTCTGAAATGGTGCCTTAATCACATTTAAAGGCATCAAAGGATCTATCACCTTGTCTCCTGCAATGCCTACCTTTTGGCACTGTTCACAGGTCCTGCAGTACCCAGTTACATCTCTGGAAATTCCAGGCCAATAGACATTCTGCATAATACACCTCTTTGTACGTTTTATGCCCATTTGACCTGCAAAGGGAATATCATGGGGTATTGCTAGAAGCACCAGATGGTAGGCTCTAGGCACTACCAACTGCTGTACTCTCTCACCTTCTAGCCCTCCCTCAGGGGTCCACTCTCTGTATAGTAACCCTTTATCCCAGTATATAGATTCTCCCTTTCCTTGAGAATCAGGTGCCTCCCTAGCTACCTGCCTCAGGCCTTGCAAATGTAGGGTCTGAGAGCTGAGCCTGTCTCAACTTTCTGCTTGTAACCCTTCCCAGCTCCCCTTCCACAGGAAGTGTGGCATCCTGTGACAGGGATGCCTTACTGTCAGCCAATACTACTCACCTTTACCTTTGCAGTCACTCTGTCCAAGGGAACATCAGTACCCACAAGCAGCTGTGGATCACCTTCAGTCTCACTGCTACAGGGTAGCTCCCTCCCTAAAGTAACCACCTCACCAGTCCTGGCTGCAAGTATGCAGTCTGTCTGGGTCACCCCAGGCTACCAGACCCACATGCTTGTCTCCTAGCCTGACTGTGTGTAACTGCACAAACACATGGTACTGCCTCATCCAAATCCTTCCCTATCAGGACATCTGCAGGATGGTAGTTTGGTACCCTTGTTGTCTCAAGACAACCTACTATTGGCTTTTTGTATTTCCCACTTACTGGCTCCCTCACCTTTTGTTCCTCACCTTGCTTCCATGTACACCTGTATGCCACATGGCCCCACTGGTTGCATTCAAAACATTTAACCCTAGTTCCTGGATGTGTACCTAGAGTAGTGGCTTCCTCTGCTACTGGCAGATTCTGTTGGGTCAGTCTGTGCTGCCCACCATGGGTTCCTTTAGACCCATGAGCAGTACTGGGGGTCCCTTTCCTGTGCAGGGCTGCCCTGCTTGCCAAGGTATATGTCCCCCTTATTCCCCAACTCATCTGAAGTGGCACATTGTCTATCATCTAACCAGATCCTCATGTCCTCAGGCAAAGTGCTAAATGCTTGTTCCCTCACCAAAAGGTCTGCCAGCCCTTCAAAAGTGTTGACCTGACATCCACTCACCCACCTATGGAAATAAGTGCTCAGTTCAGCAACATATTCATACACACTTTCATCTGCCTTGCATCTATGCTCACGAAACATTTTCCTATACATTTCAGGTGTTAGCTTAAACAATTCTAACAAGTGATTTTTAACAGCAGTATAATCAAAACATGCAATGTCAGACATTTTTGACAAAACAGTTACAGCTTTACCATGAAGTAAGGGGGTCAGGAACCATACCCAGAACCTTTGGTCAACACTATACTGTTTGCATACCCTCTCAAACATATGAATGAAACTATCAAAATCATCCTCCTCTTTAAATTGCGGAAGAAATTTACTGACCTTTTTTGCTTCTGGGGTCCAGTTACTCCCTTCCCTATTACCTCCATGACTCTGGCGAAGAGTCAGCATTTCCCACTCATGCCTCCTTTGCCGCTCCTTTTCCTTGGCTTCTATCTCTAAATGCCTGGCCTTCAACTCAAGTCTCTTTAGCTCCAGATGGATTTTTAAGTCCTCTGCAGTAAGGTTGAGCTGTCCATTCTCTGAGGGTATTATAGCTCCACTGCCAGTCTGATTGTCCTCCTGGTTGCTGTTTTCTGATGCAGCTGTAACCAAGGCTGCAATCAGGTCTGCCTTAGTCAGGTTTCCATGCACCAGTCCCCTAGCCTGGCACATCTCCACCAGCTGGCTCCTTGTCAGCTTTCCATACTTTTCTGCTGACAGAGGACAGACCTGCTTGCTCACCCTGACTAACTAAGCTAACAAAAGAAATAAAACATTTCTGGTCTGAACTCTGAGTATTCACTGCATGGCTGATTTAGAGTACAAAACACCTTCAAAGCTCACTGTACACCACCTACAGGAATTCACTCTACCCACACCACTACAAGCCAGTTAGTATTTGCCAACCAATTAATATGTAGTGTGGATATCCCACCACTGCCAAACAATTAATATGTGACTCCCGTGCCCTGACCCAGCAATCAAGGAGCCTCAATTCTCACCACTAACATCAGTGAGGGGCATCTCATATAGGAGGAAAGGATAAATACACACAGTAAAGTGCACTTTCCCTTAAGAGCACGCAGAGATCACAGTCATTCTGGGGCTGGTCGCTCCCTTGCTCTCCAGGTCCCCAATAAGACTCCCCACTGGCACAGCTATAGGGTCCAGATCTCAGCCAGCTGGACAAGCTAAAACCTCCAGCACCCTCTCTGTCCAACCAGTACTTCGTGTCCCTGCCTAAGTAGCTGACACACACACTTTGAGATAAGAGTTTTATACAACCACACAGACACTCCTGGGGAAGGCTGGCACAGGCTCTCTAGCTGTGCCCCTTTTTCCCAGACTATACGGTAGAAATTACTGCCACCACCCAACTAATATTTATCAACTACTAAAAGGCCCTTATGAAAGGGTGTCCAATTATTACTGTGCAATATTATTATCCAAATAGGTAAGTGTGACTGAACAGTCAAGGCTTATTTGGAGTGACTTGGACAGTAATCACTCTAAATATGCAATGTACTCTAGAGCTTAAATTATCTCTGCACAAAACAGCCACAGTTGAAAAATATTTAATAACAAATAGTCAAAATACAAGACAATATTTTTTACTACACAGTGCTAGTCAAGAGTTCAGAGATCACAGAGAAATACTTAAAATAATTCAGTAGTACAGTTCTGACATCACAGGAAAACACTTAGTGTAATCTTTCTAGTTTCTAGCTATTTCTAAGAGAAAACACAAATCTAAGATAAACTTACATATAGAGCAAAGGCAGGGTGCTGATCAGTTGGATGATCAAGACAAGAATGCTTAATGGTCGCTGATTCTCTCTGTTTTTAAAATCTCATTCCTGATTCACATTACATCATTCTTCACACTTCCCTAGGTTCCCATGCTAACATGCTACATTCTTTAGTAAGCTCACACCAGGTCAGGAAGCAAAGCCATTAAGGACTTTTATGCATGCAAATTCTGGCCATTAAATCTGGCCTTAAAACAATAATAATAATTCCTTCATCTAGACCATCCGGAGCCGTGTTTACATCAAAAGGTCACAACAGGCTTTACTTGGTCAGTAGAGTGCACTGTTGTTACATTTTTTCTAGTTCCACATGTAACACTATTTTTACCATTTAAGACTACAAGCTTGTGGTTTACATTAATATTTACAGATGACAGAATTATTTCCAAAAGTCTATCTGACTAGGCTGGCAGCCTTCACCCATCTTCACCCAATCTTCACAAAATGCCCCAAACAAATGGAAATTATACATGAATATCTGGGAGAACAGAAAACACAAATCCCTGTAATTTAACATTCTCTCAATGATATGGACTGCAGGTTACAAGAAGGTGAAAGCAACATAGAATTTTTATTAAAACAAAATACACTACTTCAATCACAAGTGGATGATTTAGAAAACCGGTCACACAGAAATAAAATCAGAATTTTTGGATTACCTTATAACATAGAAAGTAACAACATGGCAAATTTTCTAACTTGGCTGCATGAAGTCCTGGATCTCCCTGAAGCTTTATCCTATGGTATTGAAAGGGCGCACAGATCATCTAAAACAAGTAAGAACAATTCTTCTAAATCTGTGATTGTGAGATTTCTGCCTTCACGTGATAAAGAAAAGATTCTAAAAACAGCATAGGCTAAAGCCCCCATTAAAATAAATGATAACATTATTCATTTTGACAATGATTTCTCAACATTAGTCATTTCTAAAAGAAAACTTTTTTGCCCTTAATAAAAGAACTTAAAAAATTTCAAATAAAAACCCATTTGTTGTTCCCAGCCAGATTGAAAATCTTTTTACAAGGTGGTTCTAAAACATTTGGAGACATGGATATTGCGTTGTCATTTATTAGAACAAACGTCTGGATAAAATAGAAGAAATGGAATGTGCCAATGCAAGCTTAAAAAGAATAGCAGAAAATGGTACTTGGAAAACTTCTGAAAAGAAAAAAAGCTGAAAAAATTAACAATTTTCTGTCTTTTTATTTTATTTTGCTTCTCAATTGCTTAATGTAAAATATAAATAGTCTTCTGGTTACTTCTTTTATAACACAGACTCATGGACTTAAACTCAGGTGAGCAAATGGTGTTCTTTTGTTGTTTAAAATGGGTAGTACTTTACACCAGGAAAAAGAATAATAGAAAAGGAAAGCTGGTGATGTTTCAAAGAATTGTTGCTTAATGTAGTGGTTCAATTTTGACTTGTTATTCATCCGGATTAACTACTTCTAAATATTGTGATATGGTTTGATATTTAGTCCAGATTTTCATATGAGGATTTATCAGTGCTTCTGTTTCAGAGCTTGAATGACAGAGGGGCTTTATTTGAGCTTGGGGAAATGCTAGTTTACATAGTAGTTCACTTTTTACATGTTATATTTTTACATTATTAATTTGTATGTTCGTTTATGTGGTTTAATGCTTAATTCAGTGATGTTATATGGCAACTTGCTAATGCACATATTTTGGTGCTTGGATGGCAAGACAGGCTTTCTCTGAGCTTTCAGCAGCAAAAGCCATACTGGTGTTCAAAAACATTTAAAATACTCACAGTTTCCCACTTTGGCTCTTAAGCTTCCTTTTTCTTCACTTTGAGCTTGTGGGATCTTATCTCAAACCATTGAATGACTGCATTGCTTCTTTAGGCATCATTAGTGTGTGACAAGATGTAATGTAAACTGTGAACTTTGACCTAACATCACACAACCAGGATGGAATACTGAAACACCGATGAGACTCCAAATGGATTTAGAGCTATTTAAAAGGACTTAATCTCTATTAACATTGGAAGCAACAGTCTCCTAATTACAAGAATAGGTGAACTAATGCAGACTTACGTGATTTTGTTTTTATGGTGTTAAAAAATTGTATAACTAGTAACGCAATATCCTGAACATCTTGTAGTGTGCCACAGTATATCTTTTGCTTTTCTACATAAACATTTAATACATTAGTATATTGATATATTACAAATGACTTCTAAATTAGCTATGTTTAAATATTAAGTAGAGACATTTGCTATTATTGCAAGCATTTTTAACTGTGATGTATTGATTTATTCCTTATTACTTCAAGCAGGGCATTGAATTTTGCTATTACAGTCATTTGATTGTGCAGTTTGATTAATATACACAAGCTTAATAGAATTTAATTACGAAAATAGATTATTGCATCAAATAAAACAATGGCTTATTAAATGTAGTTTTGTACACAGTATCACAGAATGACATATAGGTCCTCAGTTTATACTATATATTATTGGTTTGTATAGTCTTACTCTTAATCTGTGGTCCATAGCACATGCATTTTGCCAATTAAGTCAAAAGCTTAATGATACTTACCACAAGATATATAAAAGTTTTACACACCAAATATTTGTTTTCTTATGCCTACATTAATCCATGTATTTATGGTCGCATATAACTCATATATATAACAATCTTCTAATCTCTTCTAATAAATTAAATAATCCCTGTTAAATAATCCTGTAAGTTTGTTCAGATACCTTTTAATCATATGAAATCACATTAAATTTTTTTTTACTTTTTTTAATATATATAATGATATAAATATAACACAACCCATATCACTGTAATGTATGTAATGGTTCAGAACAAACACTATCCAAAGGAGAGGACTATGGAGTGGGCAAAATACCCTCCCTCCCCTAATAGAGGTATATAACATATAACACTAATAAAGGAATACTTTACTACAATAGAATAATATAAAAAAATTCACGGCTTATAAATATTTATTGGCTACCAGGTAAATAAAAAAACAAAATAAAAATCACAAATGTTCATCCTAAAGTAATTTCATTGTTGAAAAAATATTATAAAATATATATATCATATTTATAATTTAAAGGCCCTCCCTCTTAGCACCATTAAATCATGGCTGGTTTTGGTTTTACAAAAATACCTATGACAATATAGCAGAACAATTACCTTGATAGAATCTACCAAAAAAAACTTAAAAAGTCTAACATTAATAAGTTTAGATTTAAACTGTAATGGAAGAGTTTTTTCAAATAACTTTATAAACCTCAATACAAATTTATATAAAAAGACAGTATTAAAACTGGTACTTGCTTTAGTATCTCACAAAAAAAAAATTCCAATACTAAACAAACTACAAGGGGCTGTCCTCTATCCTACTATTCATAATAATAATAATAATGGAACCATAGGCCAAATTAATTTAAATGGATAAAAATGAGGTTTTATGTTAAAATTAAATTACTCTTTTTAAAATACAACTATCAGCAGATGATATAATAGCTTATTCTTCCAAGGAAGGGACCGTTCCCGTGCAGCATAGCAGAACGCCATGCATATTCATGAAGGCGTTCTGCCGTGCTGTAAAACAGATATGGTTCTGTGTATGAGTGCAGGGGGTGTGTTTGAGAGCAGTGCTCTCACAATACACATGCCCCCGGCACACCAGAATTGCCGTACGGCAATTTAAATCAAGCAAGAATGCTCATAGCACCCCCAACCCATCAGGGTAAGAAATCTGGACAAAGCCATAAGGGACAATCATCCCTACAAAGCCGTAAAGTTGATAGAATAACAGGTTCAGCATTAGCATGGATATTCTGAAGGGTACAAAGTAAAAAACACAACAAATAAATATTTTTTTCACATATGCAATAAGGTTTAAGCATAGCTGCATAGGTGTGCCCATTGCTTAGGGTACCTGTCAAATCTTTGAATGCTCAAAATTTCGAACGTTACATTGTCGAGACCAAATGTTCAAAATTTTGAGTGCTCGAAAATAAACTTTCAGTGGCACTGTACAGTGCAGATTGGGAGAACTTCCCTTTTCTGCACTGAAGTGCGGTCTCAGAGTTGGTATATTTAAGTAGGGTGGGGTGGGGGGTGAAGCCCCCTGCCTACACTGTTAAAGTGTTTTTTTCTGTGTTTTCTTTTTTTTTATGTTCGAACATCCAAATGTTGGACATTTGGTGTCGACCATGTAATGTTCGACATTTTGGATGTTCGAACATTTAACATAGACCCGTTGCTTAGCTACGCTTAGCCCAGGTGAAACAGCAGGCTATGTTAAAAAGCAATAGACATCCAGCATAAGCGTAAGTGCAACAGTGTAGCGGTTTGAGCATACACCTTGCATGTAATCATTCATGGTTCGAGCCTCATCAAAACCATTTCCACGTTGTATATATAAACATTACAATTTTAATTTATTTGTATATTTATGTAGGGAATAACTTATTTTTCTCAACCAGAGTAGTGTGTTAGGTCCAGATATGAGGTGTCAGTGTAATAAAGTAGTGAAACCCCCATATAAACACAAATGCCCCCATACAGTATAGTCACACAAGAATAAATTAATTACAGCACATTGGGGGATGTCAGGGAAGGTAAATAAATCTATATTATGTAATGACTGATGAACCAATCCCATACAGGTGGTAGTCCAATCTAATAAAACATAAGCAATGCTAAGCATTGCACAGCTATGCTGACCAGGTGTAAGCATTGTGTACATATGAATACTAAGCAATGAATAGCCCAGCTAAGTGAAGCACTGCCAACCTTAGCTAAGCAGGTTTGCCTGTAGCTTAGCTTAGCTCAGCATTTTCAAAACCATCCAATCATGGCAAGGGGCAGGAAAGCTGACATATTTAAACCCCACAGTCGGGAATACAGCTCATAACTGGTTGTAGCTCTCCACTGTAGGCAGTATGGCAGGTGTTGGAGAGGGCATGTGCTTTTGAGTGCAGCACTGGGGCAAACAGGAGTCCAAGGTCATGGTAGGAGTCCTGGTAAAAACCATGACATGAGACTGCTGCAAGACCAGTACCAGGGCTCCCAATATAAAGCAGAAGCCTGGGAAAGTATTGCCTGTGATCTCACCAGTGCAAATGGTATCCCTCGGACTGGTGAGCAACTTGAAATGGAGGAAGAGGGAGCTCTTGGAACAGTGGGTCCAAGAAACAAGAGAGAGGGGAGATGTCCCTGCAGTGTGTAAGTATTCATAGTGATAACTGTTTAGCAAAGTCCAGCCTCTGTATGTGATGGATAACTATACATAAATGTTTCTTTATTTACATTACAGCTCCAGCTGAGTGGGCTGTAAACCAGGAATCCCATGCCAGCAGGTTGCAAAGGCTGCGCCGCGAGGCTGAAGAGTAACAATCCTGCTTGTAGTAGTCATACCAAATAAATATAAAGGAGTAAAATGACACCTGGCTGTATAAAAAATATGTATGGTTTGTACTGAATAAACCAGACAATATGACAGTAATAGTCCCATATAGGTCATATTTAAATAAAAGTGTAACTGCCTGGCAATAAAGTTCTAAATCCTGGACTGGTTGTTTTTACTCTGGTATTGTATGGCCTGACATGTTGCATTCACCAAGATCTGATATCTGAATAGTAATGTTGTATTAACCACTGTTTCCCACACTGTGCTACGTAAAAATATGTCTAGAATGTCTGTATAAAAATGCTGTAATTACAAGGTTAGTCTGTACAACCAAGAGAGACTTAGACAGAAAACACTGAAGGAAGAGACAGCAGTTTCTCAATAGCTTACTCTGATGATATACAAATTGTATTTTTAGTAGACACAGCCATGGTTCGAATCCCAGGAGTGGTAGTAAGCTGTATGCATAATTTTAACTAGGATTTTGGGAATATGTGTAGAAACAGTCAGGTAGTGTTAACAAACATTCCCCCCACAGGTCTTCCAGGTAAGAGAAGTAGAAAGTAGATATAAGACAGTTGAATTATACACTGTGTACAAACATACCATTGGCCAAACCAAGGCCATAGGGTATTGTAATAATATCTGTAGAGTAATGATTATTGCAGTGATCATTAAAGTTGTGAGTACTGCAAGGATATACAAGTTGTTAATTGACATCTCTCTCTCTTCCTCCCACCATACCTGCAACAATAATCTAAACACACAAATCAATGAGTATGTTTTACACCAAACCTACTGTTGGGACATATGTCCTCTTGTTCAACAAATATTGAAATGCATTTCTATTAATGTTCCATGTTGAAATACTATCATTGGTGGCCTGTTGCTATCAATGTAACCCGCATGCTGTTGTAATGGGCACAGTGGTTCCATATATGCATGTGTTCTGTTTGCTATGCAGCTGTTCCAAATCTGTTGTTTTGGGTTAATGGGAATATCTATGCATGCTGTTACAACTAATCCTGGATTGTGTTGACTATTACTAACCCACACATATTCTAAAACTGCAACACCATAGCAGATTTGGGAAGGCCTGTCCCAGCGGACCAACCTCTCCCACCTTATCTGACCATGGCACCAGATCCCAGCATGTCTGGGACCCACCCCGAGACCTCCTCGTCTGCTGGTCCTGCACCACCTTCAGGTGGTACTGCCTCAGGAGATGGGGCTCGTCCCCGCCGGGAGTGGGTGTGGACAGGATACTGTCACCCAAAGCCAGGTCTGGGGATTAGTGCATAGCGAGCTCCAAAAGTAGTTTGGACATCTGCTATGCCAGCTTGAGTATCATGTGGTACAACTGGAGGGTCTGCCTGCCCCTCCTGCTCAGTCACCAGCACAGCCACCTTTGGGGCCGTGAAGGTGCAGTGGTGACTGCCCATGGGTGGGGACCTCAGTCCCATTGTTTCCATTTGGGGTCTCATGGGCTTCCAATTTCCAAACACCCCTCCCCATCCAAGGTGTTTACCCTCCACATGTGTCATATACTGCCCCTGTATGCTGTCTTGTCTGTCTTGTCTGTCTTCCTACCCAATCTACCTCTATAAATGTACCTACTACCCTTCCCTAACATCCCAGTCTCACCTTAAAAAAAAGGGTGATCTGTTCCCCAAAAAAAAATTCTCACCATACATAGCTGTCCATTTCACACATGTCCACTGGACACATGCAATCTGGTCTAATTGGCTTCACAACACATTATTGTGGTCCTCACCCCTCTCTCAGGGGTTTGAGTGTCCAAATATATCTCCAAATTCAGTATATATGCACAGCTGTTGTTGTAGAACACATGGACAGCTATGGAGCTTCCCTACACCCATCCTGCACATCCCTAGCTACTTTCCCTATTGTCTTTCCCTCTGCATGCCTTCCTTTTCACCACTTTCCTATCACCCCTTTTTTCCTTTCTTTTAAAGAAATTTTTAAAGAAATTAGCACGGGGTAAGCAGGAATAAGCACTTTTAAGCAGTAGTAAATGGGATTAAGCTTGTTTGCACAGTGCTAAGCAATACCTACACAGATTAAGCAATTTAAGGCTAACTGTTTGTAAGTATATTTCACCAGAAGTTAGCATTGCTTACCTCCATGCAAACTTGCTTACAACTGCTTAAAAGTGCCTTAATTACTCTGTATCCAACAGCCCTTGTTCCGCCCAGCAACAAAATAATCACTCCTTGCAAGCCTTGAACCCAGGACTCTGCACACAACAGCCACCGCATATGGATATATATATATATATATATATATATATATATATATATATATATGTATGTATGTAGTCCATTTGGACATTGGATCCACACTCTGAACCTCTTACTGCAACAAATCTGACCAAAGACTGTGGGAGCCACCACTGATCCCGGGAACTATCGACCTATTAACCTGATGAGCCTGGTCTGCAAGGCCATGGAATGTATCATCATGGAACTCATAAACAAAGACATTGGTAGCCTCCATACTCTGGATCCCACCCAGTTCAGGTTTGTGAAAGGCAGATCATGCCTCCTGAACCTGATTGACTTTTTTGAGGCAGTCACCAAAGCCGTGGATGTGGGTAAGGTTGTTCACACAGCCTATCTTGACCACACCAAGGCTTTCAACACCATCCCCCATTCTGGAATTATAGCTAAACTCACTAAACTAGGTATAAATCCCTACATCACAAGATGGGTTGCCAACTAGCTCACTGACAGAACCCACACTGTAAAAGTTGCAGACTCCAAATCTGACCTCAAAGCAGTGACAAGTGGAGTACCAGAGGGTTCCATCCTGGGACCTCTCCTGTTTTGCATCTACTTCTCTGAAGTACAGGCTAACACAGAAGGCCTCTGGCTAATGAAGTTCGCAGATGACTGCAAACTAGGAGCTATAGTCAAGTCTCCAAATGATATGGACATCCTACAGAAGGGCTTCACTGAGACAGATACCTTGTGTCAGAGCCATGACCTCAAGCTCAATGCCAAAAAGTGCAGTGTCATCCCCTTTGGTAAAAACTCTGTACCCATGAACTACCACATAGGCAGCAATCTACTTAACACCGAATGCGTGATAAGAGACCTTGGGACCCAGGTGGACAGTAGTCTCTCCTTTGATAGTCACATCACCACAGTAGTCAGGAAGTCCTTCTACGTGGCACACCTCATCATAAAACAGTTCTCATCCTGGAAAAAAGAGGTCATTGTTCCCCTCTACTTGTCACTCATTAGACCCATTATAGAGTACAACGCCCCTTTTGGAATGTACCTCACAAGACATCTGCAGCAGCTGGAAAGGCCACAGAAGTACCTCACAAAGAGGATTACTGGCCTCAAACAAATGCCCTACATAGACCACCTCAAAGAACTCCAGCTTTACTCCATAGCATATCACCTACTCCGAGGTGATCTCTGCCTAACGTATAAAGCTATTTATTTATTTATTTATTTATTTAGTTTGTGGGCGTTTATTTATTTATTTACATTTGTTGACCGGGAGTGTCCAACTGGATGTAGGTCCATTTTCAGTGGATGCCCGGGGAGAAAAGCTCCACAGTTAAAATAAACAGACAGTAGTTACATTGGATTACATAGCGATTAAAAATTTAACATAGCAATTAATTACAAACATATTTACAGATGAAGAACATAGTACATCAGTAGACAACTAGAATCTTTATCTGCGAAGTACATAACAGACATTAACAAATGTTACAATAAGAAGTTCCTGCTGTATAATAAGTACTAGGCTTATGAGCATCTGAGCTTGCTATAATCAAGGTAGTTAGTGGGGTGGAAAGAAAGGTAGTGGTTGGATGGGGTGGGTGATATTTGAGTGGGAGTTGCAAAGGCATAGCCAGCATGTTTTAGGTGTGCTTTTAGTAAAGTTTTGAAGTGGGTGCATGATGGTATGGAGGTAATTGTGGGTGGGAGGGAGTTCCATAATTTGGCTGTGGCACAAGCAAATAGTGCTTCACCAGCAGAGGTATTGACTTTAGTGATCTGCAAGTGATTTTTGTTGCTGGATCTTAGTGGTCTGGTGGTGCGATAGGGTTAGAGTAGATTCTGGAGGGATGGGACATTTAGTGGATGGTTTACTAGTTTGTGGGCGAGTGATAGTTGATACCATTGAAGGAGGTGAGGAAGTTCAAGCCAGCCCAGTTCAGCAAGTGAGAGACAATGGTGATTATGGTAGGATACCCCTGTGGTGAATTTGGTGATTTTGTTGTAGCAGGTCTCTAGCTTGTTTAGATCGCATTGCCTTAGGTTGGTATATATCGGAGAGGCATAAAGTAGGGTGGAGATAAGGTGGGAATTTGCTATTGAAATCTTTGCTGCTTTGGTGAGAAGCTGCTTATTTCTGTATAACGCTCCTAGTTTTTTGTGGACTTTTTTTGTGGTCATGGATATGTGAATGTCAAATTTTAGTTGATTGTCTATTTCCACTCCTAGCAATTTGGTGTGTTCAGTTGGGTATATAGTGGTGTTGTCTTTTGCTGTGATGTTAAAGTGAGAGTTGTTTTGAGTATGTTTGGTGGGTTGGAAGATGAGTAGTTTAGTTTTGTTTGGGTTGCGTATTAATTGGGCATCGGATAACCAAGTTTCAACAGAGGAAAAGGCTTCCTGTTTGACTTTTTGCAGTTTGGGTAGGGACTGGGCTGAGCAGATGATGGTTCAATCACCTGTGTATTGTATGAGTGTGCCATGTTTGGTGGCAGAGGCTAGATTATTGGTGAAAACAGAGAAGAGTAGGGGTCCAAGAATGGATCCTTGGGGAACCCCTATGGAGACATGTAGTTGGGGAGATATGTCATTCTGTCATACAACGGATTGTTGGCGGTCAGACAGGTAACTCTGAAACCAGTTGGTGACTGATTGAGAGAAGGATAGGTTATTGAGGACAGAGATGAGTTGTTTGTGTGGGACCATGTCAAATGCTTTAGATAGTTCTAGGAAAGTATTAGAGGAGAGATAGCCATTGTTTTTATGCTGAAGGATAGTGTTAGTAAAGGAGAGTAAGGCAGTGGTGGTGCTATGGTTTGGTCGGAAGCCATGCTGAGTATTGGAAAGGAGGTTGTTAGTAAGGAGGTAATCTGAGACCTGAGAATGTATGCATCTCTCTAGTATTTTGGAGAGTGGAGAGATAATAGCTATGGGGCAGCAATTGGTTAGTTCTGTGGAGGGGAATTATATGTAATACTTTAAACAATGTGGGAGCATAACTTTCTGACAGAGATCGGTTAATCAAGATGGATACTGGGTAGGCCAGAGCATCAGCTGCGATTTGTAGGTATTCACTTGGGAGGTTGTCTGCTGCTAATTTGGTGGGCTTAAGTTTAGTTAAGAGTATTTTTATGTTGGAGGTAGGTACAGGAGAAAAAGAGAAGGCAGTGGGGAGATTACTAGTTGAAGGTGTGGGTTGGAGGGGAGGGGGTTGTGTTGTTTAGCTAGTGATAGTATGGTTTGTGTGAAGTGTGTGTTGAATGAGGTAGCAATATTTTTGGAGGAGTGAGGGATGTTAGGAGGAGGGGTACTGACTTTACCTGGGTGGAGGATGGAGTTTGTGGAGGACCAGAATTGTTTGGGGCTATGTTGGGAGGAGTCTAGGGCAGACTGGTAGTATTGGAATTTGTCCTGTTTTATTAGCTTTTTAACTCTATTGCGTAGTTCTAGGAATTTCTGTCTAGTTGAGGGGGTTTTGGTTTTGTGCCAGTGCTCCCAGGCTTTATCCCTGTTTTTCATTTCTGACTTAGTAGTTTTCTGTAGCCATGGGGAGGTTGTGCTTTCGTTCTGGAAAGTCTTATGGGAGCATGATAATTAAGGATGCTCAGGAAGGTAGTATTAAAAAATTCAACTGCGTCATCAAGATTGATGTACTTTAGGGGATGCCAGTTACATTCTTTGAGAGATGAGATGAATGTGAGTAGGTTAAAGTTTAGTTTTTTATGTATTTGACGGTAGATGACAGGTTTAGCTTGGTATAGGTATTTTTTGAGTGGGAATGTTGGGGAGTGATCACTGAGGCTATCTGATAAGCAGCCTGTTATATATGACTGGGGGCTCTTACTGACTAGTATCCAGTCCAGGGTAGTGTGCTTGCTGGAGTTTTTATTTATCCTGGTTGGTGACTGGACTAGTTGGGTGAAGCCATGAAGGTTTATATGATGGGTTGGATTGTTACCAGAATAGGATTGCCAGTCAATATTGAAATCACCTAAAATGATAGTTTCTTGGGGGAGATGGTGGGTAGACCAGCTGAGGAGGTTTTCTAGTGGAGGGATGTTTTGGCCAGGTGGGAAGTAGTATCCAATTATGTTGATGGTTTTGTTTTGGTTTATTTTGAGGTTGGTATATATTATTTCTTCATTGCCTATTTGTGGAGTTGATGATTTTAAGATCTGGATGTTTAGATGCTGTTTAAATATTATAGCTACACCGCCTCCTTTCTTGTTTAGCTGGTCTACTCTTAGCATGTTGTAACCAGTAGGGAGTATTTACTCACTGGTAATGTGAGGTTTTAGCCAGGTTTCTGTCAGGATGACTATGTCTGGGGAGTACAAGTCTAGGGTGGCATGGAGTTCATGGACTTTGTTGGATATACTTCTAATATTTAGTCTTAGTAGAAGGAAGTCACTTAGCATTCTATTGGCTGTGATATGGGAGAAGTTGTGGTTTCTAGTCTGATTATGAGGATTGGGGTTGGAGATGGTAGGGCCAGGGTTGGGGTGGATGTCTCCACTTAGGGCTAGTTTTGATATGCATGAGGTTATTAGTTTTCTCAGTTTTTGAATGTGTTTGTTTATTAGGGAAACTTTATGATTGTGTTATGTGGGTAATAGGTATGGTGGGAGGGTTACTATGTTAAGTTGTAGGGATGCATTATGTTTGAGTAATATAGTTGGTAGAATATGCGGGGGTTGCATAGGGATGTTTTTTGAGTTGGTGGGAGGGGAGCTGAGTGAGGGTGAGACATGAGTGTTGATGTGAGTAATAGTACAGTGGTAGTGGTTGAGTGGGGGAATGATGGAGCTTTAGTAGGATGTAAGATATGCAAGGGGAGTGCATGCAGTGAGCATAGGTATGGTATGCTTGTACATGTTAGTTGAGGAGGTGTGATAGTAGTGGGAAAATGGAGGAGGTAGTGTTGGGTTAGCGCTGTGGTTGGCTATTGGAAAGATGGGAGGAGTTTGTGAGTATAATAAAGGTAGGACCACTGGGGGCGGGAGGAAATAGGGGGCAGGATAGGGAGCAAAGTTGGTAGAGACCCTGTTAGTTGCTCTTATGAGGGGGCCGGAAACAATCAGGTAACAGAGTAAACTGATAAATGAACATATGATCGTGACAAAGGGTGGTTGTAGTTTTAAAAATGGTGCCTGCCACAGGTAATATTTATTAACTTTGGGATTGGCTTAAGGTAATAAACAGGGAAGGGCGAGGGAGGAAACAAAGGTGTGAGCAGGCAGTTCTTTTGTACTGCTGCTAATGAGCCAAAGCAAAGACAAGTTTGTGTTTAAGAAACAATCAGAATTG